>NC_136688.1:9669635-9879870 GCF_903797595.1 Erithacus rubecula
AAGGAATGTGTCTTTGAGAGCATCCCCTCATAGGAGAAGCAGGAGCATCAGGGCATCCAAATATCCCCTCTGCCTGGGGAACCTGGGGAGATGGCGGCTCTGTCCTCACCTGGATCTGGTCCATGTCTCCCCCAGGGAATCCCAGAGGTTTATCTCTTTGGGTGTCAGGTGTCCTCTCAGGAAATCCGTGGCATCTTTAGAAAGCAGTGGGCTGAGGACAGACCTGGCCAGCTCAGGGCCACCACAGCTATTGATGATCTGGGTCACACACAAAGCACACAAAGAAGAGAGAACTTGCAAGAAACTGTCAACATGTCAAACCAGGCACACACAAGGAACAGGAATCAAAGACAAAACTGATCCTTGGATCAGCTCAGTCACCTCAAGAATCATCAACCTACGTCTTTGAAGGAGACTGGACAGTTCAGAGGAACATGAGATTTTTCTGGATTGGAGTCAAAGCAAGATCTGATCTACAAATGAGCTGTAGCTACAGACAAGTGTACAAGTATCACAAACTGACAATTCAAAACATGGAAAGTATCTTGCTATTCCTGTGTCCTTTCTGGCTCCTTTCCCAAGTTGGGATTTCTGCTTCCAAGCATTTTCAGTGCTAATATTGAGCCATGTTTGATTGCAAGCTGCAGACTGGATCAGAGGCCAGGAACAACCAGCATCACTTCTGGAGTTCCTGAGAAAGCTGTGGCCAGGCATGAGCAATTTTCTAACCTTTCTGCACAATCTGTCTGCTTGTAAGTGTGAAGTAGAAGTAAGTGAGACCTGGGAATAAGATTTACCAGTTCCAGTGGCCCAAATAGGAAATGCACCAACTCCGAAGCGCTGGGGTTCTGGATGTGCTTCCTCAGTTTGGCCTGGAAAGAGAAACAGAGTTTAATCTTAACCTGAGTGTGCCTTCTCTTTTCTGTCACATGGGGGGAGTGTTGCTGGATGATGAGAAGAGTCAGAGATGGGGGAGTAGGAATCATTAATTTTTACTTTTTAGAGTTTGGGGTTTTTTTGGTTTTTATTTTTATAAAAATTTTTATTTTGTGTCCATTTCTAATTCCCAGTGAATTTCAGGAATGGTGGAATACCCTCTCAGTTAAATCAATGCCTTGGAAGGTAATTTGAACAGACACACAAAACCTTGGCTTATTTTGAAAGTCCTAGTGAGAGTTATGGGTGAGGGTTATGGTTGCTTCTGCCTATTGCAGGGTTGAGAATCCCACTAGTTCCATGAATGAAAACAACAGGATTGGTGTTTTGAGGATCCCTTGGCAATTGCTGACAAGGGACAGTCTCCACCAAGGTCCTGCCTGTGGCAACCGGAGCTGCCCTGGCCACTGAAAGGCTCCAAATCCAGTGGTATTTGAGGTGAACTGTGGCAGAATGGAAGAGCAATAACTTGGGGTTAATCTACTGTAAAAACTGGGTTTTGGTAGCAGCAGAGCTATGGTGAGAAGCCTCTCCAGTTTGTGCTTCCATTCAAGCTCCTTCTCCTGTCCTGGGCTCCTGGCACTGCTGTCATTGGGAGACAGGGTCCCTACTTTGTATTTTTTGGTAAAAATGCAAAGCATTTGAAATGCTGGAGATGAAACATTAATGTGGAGAGGAGAGTGGAAAACAACTGCTGGCAGCAGGGTGACCCAGTGAACGGGCACTCCCCAGGGACTCAGCAGTCATGTGGTGAGGAATGTGGCAGGGCTCCACCACAGAGTCCCAGCTCTGCTCCATGCTCAACCCTGTGCTCTTGCCAGGAGATAAGCTGCTCCTTCTAATCCTGAGCAAGCACAAATTATCCATATTTGCTTCTCAAAGAAAAGGCTGGAGCTTGCACTAAGGTTGTTTACCATCTCTGGGGTTTCCTTATTAATGACTGCCCAGAAAGGAGCTTGGAGGATGTATTTGCTGGACAAGTTTGGTCACAACTGACAGAATTCCTGCTGCCCTGTTAGACTCCTGGTCTCTTGTGTTTCACTGAGCAGAGCTGGTAGCACTGGGAACATCTTCATGTTCTTGCTTTTCATCCCCTCCACAATACAGAGGGGAGAAAGAGAGGGACCAGAAATATTGAGGCAATGGGGGACTTCAGTTACAGTCAAGCAGAGACTTCCCAGGCCTGGATCTGAAAAGACCCAGGCATTGTAACCCTCTGGGCTGCTCTGTCACATCCCAGACTTGATGCTTCTAGTTTTGGTTCAACAGCTTGTCCCAGGCTTGTACAAGCCTGTCACAATGTTCTGAGTTCTGAAGAACCTGGAATTCACACTGCTGTCCCTTGTCAGTGTTTTCCATTCATGTTTCACTCTAAACACTCACTGCTGGGATACATGGGGAAATGCCCTGTCCCTGCATGGGATGGAAAGTCCTCCATATCTTACCAAGAGATTAAAAGCCAGTTTGGTTTTCTGGAAGCAGTCGATGAACTCGGCCTCGCTTGGGGGTCTTGCTCGGAGAGTTAGCATTCCCTCTGCCAGGAGAAGGGGCAGAGAAGGACTCGTTAGTGACAGCATCCTCTTTGGGAAGGTTCCATCTGCCTGCCATGCAGAAGGCAGAGCAGAAATGGGTGTTGAGACCAGAAATTCTGAAAATCAGGGGTTCAGGGAAGGGGAAATTCCCTCTATGTGCCAGAGGCTCCATGAGCTCTGCCAGAGGTGCCCGTGGACAGTGGCACCTCCCAGACTGGTGTGCCTGGATCTGTGGCTGTGCCATGGCATCGATCCCACCCTGCTGGGCCAGGAGCTGAGGTGTCCCCCCCACCTTCATCCCTGTGCTCCCTGCTTGTTGCAGCTGCTGCACTGCACCTGCTGGCCCTTTCTTCTTGTTCTTCTTCCCTTTCTTCCTTTGGTTGAGCTGTCGGAATGCCTCTGCAGCCTTCTGGAGCCGGGCAACAAACACTTCGATGTCATCCAGGGTGCAGTTCAGGATTTGCTGTGAGAACAGAAACCCAAGGGACCAACATGAGCCTGGGCTGCACACGGCTGGGAGCCTGAATCCCAGGGACTGCTGCATTACCCAGGAGAATGCACATAAGTGGGCAGTCCAGGCATGAAATGCAGCCCAATGCATCCCTTTGCAAGCACAGAGCTGCTGGGCCTGGCTGTGTGCTGTCCTTACCAATGTGACAAGTGACCCCTGCTAATGGACAGCTGGAAAATAACCCAAGTGGGATGGGGAGGAGCAGAGCTGGAATCAGCCAAACTGCCTCAGGTCATAGGACATTGTCACTGATGCAGCAATGGGAACTTGCTTTTGGCCACCTTATCTTTATGCACAGCAGGTGTCAACTGGAAAAATGCCCAGGTGATGCATTAAATGTCTGCTCATGCAGAAGCCCCTTGCTCCCTGCCTCTGCTCCTGCCTATGGACTGTGCAGTGTCCCTGTCACCCACCGTTTCCTTTTCAATCTTCTGTGCTAACATGGCGCGGGATTCCTCATGGTCGTGAGAGCCGGAGCTTCGTCGGTCATAGTCTGCAAACAAGGCAGAGAAAAATATTCACTATCAGAGGTTGGAAATAGGATCCATAGTATGGTAGCTCCCAGCTTGGGTGTTTGTTCTGGGTTGTGAAGGCATTTCAGGAATAATGTTTGTAATAGGTGCTAAGTCCCAATCATCCTGCAAAAAACCCAACCATGAGGCACGTCCCAGCTTCCAGAAGCCACATGCCCAGTGTAGGGGGGATATTCCAGTGGGAACAATTGCTGGGGTGGCCTCTTGTGCAGAGCAAAGGGTGTCAGCTCAGGGCAGGGGCTTGGAAAGGGCTGGCACAGCAGGATCTCCTGAGTGGGAGAACTGGGGAGGCAGTTTTGGCAAAGGACTGTGACAAGTCTAGAGCATCTGTAAGTGTGGGGATGAGTTGCCCCATCAGAACAGGTTTCGTAGGAAAAGCAGGAAGGTGTTTCGTGGAGATCTCGGCAAACAGGCACCACTCAAGGCTTTCTCCTGTAATCTGCTCTCCTGACAGGCTCTGTGCACTCAGAGCCAGAAATCCTGCCTGGAAGAATTCCCAGCTCTGCTGATGTGAGCATCCTTTGGAAGGGCAGAGGTAAGAGGGGCTGCTTTTCATCAGAATAGAGATGTTTATTCATGGTCCAGCTCAGAAATAGAGATATTTCTTTTATGATGCAGAAGTGGGTCTCAAATAAGTTCTCCATTCAGCAGCCAGAGCAATTGCTTGGCCTCAGAAGCCATCCCAGAAACGGAGTGTTTTGGATGTGTTACAGTACCCTATTATGTGTTTTCCTTGAAATGAAGGTGGTATGATAGGCAGGGGTAAAAAATGCTTACAGTTTGTTCATCACTTTGATCTTTTTTTGAGAGAAAGAGCTTGTTTCTGTTCCTAGGAATTTAATTCTGTTACTTCTTTCTCCAAAGGAAAATACCAAATTTTTTCCACTCAAAAGGGCTAAAGTCAGGATGGTTTTGGAATCAGTCTTTAAATGAGCACATAAGAGGGGTGAGTTCAGATCTGCATTTCCACATTTGACTTGATAAGAGTTTAATAAAATTTTCAAGGGTGAAATCTTGGCTTCTGTGAAGTCAGCAGAGCCAAGAATTTGTCTTTCTAACCAAATGTCTTGTCTGTACATTTTAAGATCACCAACACTTGAGGAGCTTTTGCATTTTTAGCATTTCTGTATTCCCCAAATAAGGGTGTTACATGGAGTTTGTGGGACCTTTTATTTGTTGAGCAGAAGATGCCCAATGAGTACACAACTTATTTTCACCACAGACCATTTCAAGAAGGTTGGCTGTCTGGGTTAATTAGTCTCCCATCCCCAGAAGGCACTTCTTGAGTGCTACCAGTACCTGGATCATGCTGGGAAGGAGGTGCCACCCTGTTCCTGTTCATTGCTGAGCCTCTCATATCGTGCTGGATTGGGATGGGAGCCGGTCCTTGAGGTGGGGGGAGGATGGATTGTCTCTGCTTGATCTTCTCCTGGTTTGCCCTGCAAGGAAAATGACACAGAACAGCCCCATCAGTGTCTGCAGAACCCATTTCCAAAAGACTGGAGTGTGACTAAACCAATGGAAACAGGAGGTTATTGCTGTTGCTCCCAGCTGTATGCTGCAGCACTTACTTGAGTGTCTGTGGCCGTATCTTCTTCCCGTGCTTGTGGTCTGCCAGGGCACTTTCTATGTCCTCATGAACCATCTCCGCCTCAAGGATAAAACAGAGATGTTTTTAAGGGCTTGGCTTTAGGAAGGAGGAATGGGGAAAGGGCAGACAGCAGGAAGTGTGTTTTGTTGTGTTTCACACCAAGCAGGAGGGCTCTGCTCACCTCCACCTCGTCACAGTTGAAGAAGTGGATGTCAGGTTTGTGCTGCTCAGAATCCTGACACACGAGCAGCAGGATGGAGGAATAGCGCATCTGATTGAGCACTGTCTGGCAGTGCTGCACTGTTGGCAGGGGGAAGTCCTCCAGCTCCTCCTGCAAGAGAAGGGAGATGGGGTCAGGCAATGGAGAACTATTAAACTGAGGGGGAATGGTCCTGTGCAGGAACTCCTGGGATCCCTAGGCTGATCTTCCTTAGTTTGTCATTGCTAAAACCATCCAGTTGCCACGCTGCAGGGCTGACTGTAATCCAGGAGAGGATTTTGGTAGTGATTAACCCTTGTTTGCGTTCATTAGAATTTGCCCTCTCCCAATCAGAATGGAAAGAGCGCTCACTGAACCCCAGACTTCAGCCTGGGGTCAGTCCCACAGGGCTCCAGGTACCTGTGTCTCACAGTCCAGCAGCCGGATGGACTTGTCATTCACTTGCAGCAGCATCTCCTGTGTCCAGATCTTCTCTTTGGAGTTGAGCAGGATGAGTTTCCGGATCGCGTCATCCACTGTCGTGATGGACTCGCTCTTGTCCATGATGAAGGTGGCCAAGTGCTGAAGGTGGGGAGAAAAAAGAGATAAAAACAGGTGGAAAATGTTTGTTGAGGTGTATAAATTGTTGATGAAAGCATTTCTAGAGGCTTCAATTACTGTCTCTCAGAGCTAAGGCATGAAGGCATTTCTGCATAAAACAGTTTTGGCTGTTGCTACCAGCCTGGTTGTAGCAGTGAAAGATTTGGTTTTCATAATGGATTTTCATAACCAATTTCACCACTTGCATATTCCTCTCATCAATTCCAGCAGCTCTGATCCCTGTCCAGTGGAATAAATGCTTCAGACACACGAGTTACTCCTTAGGTCCCTCTGAACCTGGCTTGGAAGTAGAACTATGGCAGTCAAACTAATGCTTTGCTTGCCAAGCTATAAAAGCATTTGTGTTTTGCTTGTCTTAAGTAGCAAACCTGCTTGTGTGGGATTTGTGCCAGACAGAGAACTCAGAGAAGCCATGGGCAAGTGTTGATCCTCTGTGCCAAGTGACATCCATGCAACATGTGGGGTCCCATGCTCTGGGAGCAGCTTCTCTGAAGAGCTTCCATGCTGCAAAATCTGCAGGAGCTCAAAGCCTGGCAGCCTATTCTAACCAGCCCTTTAAGCCCCCCTTAGGGTTGGGGTTATCTTCCCCCAAAAATATCCAGATCAACCCTCACAGTAGTGAAAACAGGTGTTGTTGACTGTAGGAAAGAATTTTTTTGCTGTTTGCCTCTGTCCTGCCCTGTGGCTTTGCTTGGTTATCCTGGTTCTTGTACCTCCTTTCACCTGTTCTGTAAACCCAGTGCAGGCTCTTTTCCCATCAGCCAGGCTTCTCTGCTGCCTTCCCCTCCTTCGCTGCCCTATGTGTGCACATGGGCCAGGAGCAGCTCTACAGTGTAACCATCCAAGCTGCTTTCCCATCCCTCCTCCAACTGCACCCTGAAGTGTCTGGTGATCCAAGCCTTGCACTTGGCACCTATATGTACAGAGTTTGTGTAATGGGGCAGCACTTGCAGCTTTGGTCTGCTCCTGGGGCTCCATGGGAAGGGAATGGTGGGCAGGGAGGCAGCTGTGGAAAGGAGAGGTGTGTCATATCCAAATGTAGTGTGCCCACCAGCAGAGTGGGTGAAGGCCACTCCAAAAGTCCAGATGAGTAAGTGTTGCTCCCTGTGGATGGAGGAACTGGTTGTATCTGCCAGCACAGGGGACTGCAAGGCAAGAGAAGCTGGGACTCAGAGCAGCCAAGCTGTTTACCCAGTGATTGTCCCTTGGGCAGTGATAGCACAGCAAGGCCACGTGTTCAGGTGATAGTAGGGAAAACAAAAAAAAAAAAAAACACAGAAAGAAAAAGGAAATGGTTCTGTTCCAGCTTGTTCTTTTGTTGCCTAGCTGTGTTCTTGGTGAGACGGGAAGGGGAACGTGCCCGACTGTCAAAAAGCAGCTGAAGCTTTTCCCTGTCTTTACCAACTTTCTCCAGCAGAAAAAAGCAGGAGACTTTTGAATGGATAACTTATAGACCTGACCAAGGCATCTGTGCAGTCCAAGGGCCTGCAACCCTTGGAGGCTTACTGGGCCAGAGCCCAGCTTTTTCTCTTGTCCCTGGAATACTGAAGGCCCATTCACCAGCATGACACTCTCATCCTGGTTTCCCTGCTCAGTAGGGTACAGAATAGGCATTTTAACAGCAGTGGCTAAGGTGGAGAGCCAGGAGCAGATTAAGCCCTGGAGCAGGGACACTCAGGTGCTGCAGGTAGAGCTGCCCTGGGGGGGCCAGGGACAGCAGTGTAGCCACCCCAAAAATGGTCCTGACAGGCATTCCAAGTTTGTGGGGAGGGCAGCAGTGAAATGCCTGCTTCTCTGTGATGCACACATCCTGTAGTCTGGTTTCAAAGCAAGAGCTGGAAAAACGGGGTGTTTTTAAGCAAGTCCTACATTGATGGGAAATTCATAGTAACGGCACGAGTTTTGCCTGGCTTTCATCCCATATCTTCCTGCCTTCTCCCAGTGATCAGACATAACTTTTTTAGGGATCAAGTACCTTCTTTCTGGTACTCATGAGCAGATTCAGTAACCCAGAGGGTTGTGTCCACAGTTGGCATGTGCGTCAGTGGGCCATGGAGGAGGAGAGAGTTGTTGGGAAAGAACTCCTTTCTTCCTGTAAAAGCCCAGGTAAATCCAAAGTGGGAAGTGGATTAAGAGGCTGCAAAAGCTGATGCTGCTCCAGCATGTCCTGCTGTGGGTCTGGAGCCTTGGAGAAGCTCTTGGGGTCTGACAGACCAGATGGACCCAAGAGGGATGTGTGCACTCAGAGCACAGAGCCTTGGATGGTTGTGAGGATGCACAGGCAAGAACTGTTGTTACAGTTGGCTCCACACAAGGTGGATGCAGGGAAAGGCTTGGATTTAAAGCACTGGTAGGCCTGACTGGCAGAAAGTTCTAAACATGCTCTTGGGCATTAGGGGTATATAGGGTTTGTGGTGACCCATTTCCTGTTAGATGATTCCCAAAGACTGGTGGAAGGAGCAGAGAAGAGGACAATGCAAGGCCTATTCCTGTATTCATCAAGCAAAGGTATGGGGTGAGGCACTGTCTAAACAGAACTCCTGGCAGGTGTGTGAGCTGAAAGCTGAGATTAGCAATGCAATCACGAATGAAAAACATGCTGGGTGTATGTTACTGTAATTGTAAAATAGTGCATGGCAAAGTATTTACCAAGTCAGGTTTGTCTGTGCAGAGGTGACAAGCCCTCCTCTTTCAGAGCAGTGAGGAGAATGTGTTTACTTAAGATGACAGGCATTTTTATCTCTTCTATCATTTTATCCACCACCTTTACAAGCTTCATAAATTCCTTTGTTGTTTACTGTTCAATTAGTTTTCATGGAGGGGAAGCTATTTGTCTGACTCAATCATTAGAATATTTTTCTATTTTCCATTTTCTGTAGATATGGGTGGATTGAGAGGTAGAAGCTTGCTGCTTTGTTTTATCCCTTAAAACCCCTTTTCTTCCAGATGGACATTCAAATACAGCAGCTTTTACTAGAATGGGCAGTGGCTCCATCCACCATTAAACTTTGATCACATTATTTCAAAGGGTGCCAAATGCCTCCCGTGAGGAAACTACATTCTATCTCACTGCCTGCCACCACAATCCTGTTTGCCTTGGTCAAAGTTCAGGGGAGAGACTCAAAAAAGGGTGGCTTATGGCATAATTAATGAAGAATTCATTAACATGTCACCGTTTAAAGTCCCTTCTCTGCATCCATGAGTGACTTCTGAGACACTGAGTTGGTTTCTCTGATGGAAACCTGGACCTCTTTCCAAACAGGCACTGTACAAGTCTAAATGTAGGCTTTCAAAGGGCCCATCTCCCAAATATGAACCTCAGGAAGCATTCTCCTATCTAATCTTGCTCAGTTTTCAGTGATGAATGGCCCCACCTCCTCCACGGTGTCCTGCACCACCAAGTTGTGTTGCAGGAATTGCCAAGCTTGGGATGGTCAGGCTGGCTTCTCTTTTTAGAGTGGTGTCTGTGGCAGTGGGAGATGGATTTGGTGTATTGCCTGTCTTTATGAAGTGGTTTGTGTTATGTCAAAGGCCAGCAGTTGAGGAGAGCTGAAAGCTGATAGTCCATCTGGTCTGTGTTGTTTGGAAAGCTGAATTCCAGTAACCACCATTGAAACTCTGTTTTTAACCTGTCTGTGCTGATCAGAAGGGTTTGAAGCACAGGGTGACAGGAGGGACAACATTTCCTGCTCTTCTTCAGACACAGAGGAGGGAGAAGATGACACTTTCTCCATTTCCTCTTTCCTTGTACAGAATTCCATTTAAATCCATTTAAATTTATTTAAATTTTTTTTCCCCACCCATTCTCCTTTACTCAGTGACTTAAGACTTTAATGGTAAGGAGGTTCCCAATTTCCCCTTGGCTTCCTAAAGGTCCAGGACACAGGGAACACACTGCACTAAAGGACACCTACCACTGACCTTGGTCTCTCAGCCTCTTAGCACTCCATTGCATGTGTGTGTGCTCACCTGGACATGGTACTGAGAAGTCTCATGCATAATGACGTTGGAATTGGAGTATTTTTTCCTTTGTTCTGTAAGAAACAAGAAAAGAAGCATTGGTTGTTTTTCATTGCATCTGAGAATTACAACTCCGAGTCTTTCTCACAGTCCCTGAGCTTCCAGCTTGGGCTCTGCGGGCGTTGCCAGCAGGTGTCTCTCCAGAGCAAGCAGTGCCCTTCCTTGAGCTTTGCCTTGGGGATTTCACCTTTCTCCTTGGCCAGCCGAGAGCTTTTACATCGAGCTCCTCTTGGTGCACGGGGCTGAGCACAATCCTGCCCACGGCTTGGGGAGCGTACTGAGCACCCGGAGATATCCCAGCGATCAGGATCGTGAAAAGATGCCGCTGCTCTTCTTTAGAGCCTGGCAAGAAGCTAATTCAAGCTGATTTCTAAAGCTTTTAAACACTTATCCTAACACTCTTTAGGCTGTGCCATCAGCTTGGCAGAACACACGAGTACTTCACACCTTGTAGCTCCGCACCTGTGGCTGAAAACACAACATTGTTTTGCCTCTGTGCCTGATTGCTGACAGCCCTGGAGTGGTGGCTGTTCCCCAGTAGAAGTGATTAATCGATTTATTGCTGGGAATATTGGCAGAGGCATTAATGGAGACTACAGGGCTCTGAGCCCGCGTCTCCTACACCACCAGCACCAGCTCAGAGGTGGAATGGGGATGGTTCAGGGGAAAGACCTCAGACACCCAGCCCAGCTGCCTGCTCAGCCATTCCAGAGTGACCTTGAATAAACAAATTAACATTGCAGCGCAGTCCCTTCCCACCTCAGGCTGGCAGGAAAGGCTCAGTGGCACTTTCTGGTTGCTGGGGGCTTTAATTGCAGTCTGTCCTACTTGAAATGTGGGGCAAGGTCTGGGGTAGGGCACAGGCAGCGCATCCCACAGGGATTTGGGGCTGATGTGAGGCACTTTTTTCCTCCCAGTAACCTCAATTTCCTCCCTTAGCATTTCTCATGTAAATAGATGACACTGATGGAAATGAGAACACTGCATTCGTGTGGGATGGAGACAGATTTGGGTTTAAGACATCCCATCCCCTCCTTTTCCAAAGGGAGTGGAAAAGGCTGAGGTGGGTGGTCTGGAAACAAAGGGAGTTTACATTCGGACAGGCAAATGTCTCCAGCCCTGAGAGGAAGGGTGCGGAGCTGTCTTAGGAACTGGTAGTCCCTGAGGGAGGGAAGGAATACCAGGGGTTGAGGTTTCCAGTGGGAGGCTAGCACAGGTCTGTGCTCCTGGAAGGAAAACAGCCCATGGAACTGTAGCAGTGGTCAGGGCAGCAGCTAGTTGCCCTCAGACTCTGATATCCCTTCCAACGCCTTCTCCCCTTCCTCCAAGCTCAAGGAAGCTGCACATGTCACACTCAGGGGACATCTCAGTATGCTCTGCTGAGAAAATGTTCAGAGAAGCCCTTGGAAGTTTTGGGGACTGGCAAAAACCTCAGAACTCTGCATAGCCCAACTTCCCATCACCTGCACTCAGTGAGTGCAAGAGAGCAAAGGCCTTATAGCCCTTTATAGCCTTGTTCAGACAGCAGCAAGCCCTGGCACGGGGAGAAGTGCAGATGTTTCCCCTCCCTCTGTTGATTTTTCCCTGGGGGAATTTCTGCATTACCTCCAGGAGTCACAGAACTAGAACAAAGTGCCTCTGTTTTGTCTCCCGATGTCATTCAAGTGATGTCCCAGAAGCTGCCCAGGGCAAGAAATGGGATGTTTCTGCATGTTCTCCTGAAATCCCTTCTATCTCCTTGGCTTCTACCTGACCCCCACACCCATGGACACTTTTATTTTTGTGTTTCCTGCTGGCATCGGCAAATAAGACACGAGGTTTGGAACCAGCCAGATTTCAGCAGGGTGCCAAAACACTGAAATCCCTTTCTTTCCTAGTGCTTAGTTTTGATTTAAACACAGGAAGAATTAAAGATCCAGGTTGCAGATCATGAAAGAGTCAGGCTTGGGCCACATCTATCCAAGGAGCGTGGGTGCTTTAAAGAAAATTAGTGTTTTTTAGTTTATTTACTCATAACAATGTGGTGAAACACTGCAGGGCTTTCCAAGACACATCATTATTTGTCTTTGAATAAATCTGGCTCTGGTTGGGTTGATCAAGCTCAAGATTCAAAGCTGATCCCAAAATGCTTTTAGGAAGAAGTTCTTCCCTGTGAGGGTGCTGAGGCCCTGGCACAAGTTGCCCAGAGAAGCTGAGGCTGTTTCATCCCTGGCAGTGTCCAAGGTCAGGCTGGACCAAACTTGGAGCAACCTGGGATGGTGTCCCTGCCCATGGCAAGGGATGGAATGAGGGGAGCTTTAAGGTCCCTTCCAGCCCAAACCATTCTGGCATTCTGTGAATGATGCCTATAGCAAAAGCTGTGGCTGTTTGACTCCTTGAGCAAGAGGGATCCTTTCCCTCACCCAGGTGAATTCGCTTGCCAGCCATACCTCAGAAGGCAGGTCAGCTGTCCCCTGTGGCTCCACCCTGCCCTTGTGCACAGCCTTGTCCCTGACCTGCTGAATTTTGTATGAGTGCATGCTGGCCTGTTAGCAGCAGCAGCAGCAGCTCATTTCCTTCATTTCCTCCCGCTTCATTTGACACCTCACACCAGGACACTTGGCATTTCTACAGCGTCCTGCAACAGGACCTCAGCACCTTCAGGTGTCATCCAACCCCTAACCTGGCTCAGGGTGGGGAGAATTTGCATAATCCCCATGTGATAGATGAGCATTGCAAGAATATAGTGATGATTTCCCCAGATTAGCTCAGACACCCATCTGCACCTGTGTTTATCGACTATGACCTTCAGAGTCGGTGGCAGTGGAGGACTCTGCATATAACACAGGTAAGGGCAGGGAGAGCTCCAGGGCTGTGGCACTGGTACAGCAAACATCCACAAGTGAAAGCTGGCATGAGCCCACAGTGACCACTACTGTCCTTTTTCCCTTTTGTCTGCCAAGACAGCCAAAGAGATGGGAAAACAATACAGCTTTGTCCTGTCCTTTTCATGTCTGGCAAGTAAAAAGCCCAACTCGTGCATGGATATCCTAACAAGTGCTGGTGTGATCTCCTGTGCCCTGAGAGGAGTTGTGCTGATCCCAGATACTTTCTGTATGTATATCCAGAAAGCTTTGAATGCCTTGGGCATAGATAACACATGAGACATGCACACCCTATGGTAAATTGTCTCATCTCTTGCCTCTCAGGGTCCGGCCCAGTGACCCTAAAATAATCCTTTGAGGGGAAAAACCCCATAAATGGTTCTTTAACGGAATTCACTTCTGTTCTCTCCTAACCAAGTAGCTTTAATCTTGCTTCATGTCCAGAGGAATGGGAAAAATGACAATGAGTGCTATCTACCACTATCTTAGAGATAAACAGTGCTGTGAGAATGGCATTTCCCACTAGCATCAATGAGGAAATGGGAAGAGCTGAGACCACTGTAGAGATACAAGGTGGTCCTGAGGGCTCAAAACAGTGCTGGGCTGAAATCCCACTAATAATACTAAAATCTTGGCTAGCAGGGAGAGTCCTGCTTTATGTTAAGGAGTGGAAAGGATGAAAGAATGTAGTAAATGAGGAAAAAAAGCAGGATTGATGAACATCCTGGAGGGCTGGGGTTATCAGCTTGGTCCAGAAAGCCAAAGCACATCTTTAGTGCCAAGTTCCCTCCTCATTTCCATGCAAAACCTTATTTAGCAGGGAGCTGGGACATGGCTGCAAACTCTCCCTTCAGTGAGCACAGGAGATCAACTAGTGGGACAAACTGCCCGTGGAACCAGCTTGCAGCTGGGATAATTGGTTAAGGTTTCTGGGAATGCTGAGCAGTGCTAAGGAAGGCAGAGCAGGCTTGTCTTTCTCCATGCACAGCCTCTGTCAAGCCAGAAGGGCACAGCACCCCCAGTACAACCTGACAGTGGCCCCTGCCTCCCCTCCAGGCACATCCTTCTCTGATTAATTAGTTTTACCACACAGGATCCTACCTCATCCTCCCTGTCCCTCCCCACATTTTTTTACAGCTGTTGCTGGGCAGAAGGCACAGCAGAAGACAGGGAGATGTACGGACAAGTACGGAGCAGTCTGTGAGGAATGAGAGGTATTGGATTTGTTTTCCTTGCCAGTGCTACTCCAAGGACCTCTCCTCCATTCCCTAAATCCCACTGCTGACCTCCCCAGCCTCCATATCCATTACAACAGCCTAAGGGAAGTCCTAGCAATTACTTCTGGAGCTTGCCAGTTCCTTATATAATCTTTACATTATCTATACATTATCTAGCAGTGCACATGCTGTTTATAGGAACCTGCCAGCACAGCATGAGCAGCTCTGTGCCAAACGACAGGTCAGGACCCGCCTGCTGAAGGGAAATGGGGCAGCAAATGCTCTGTGTGCTCATGGCAGCCACAGAAACCTGCCAGGCTGGCTTACAGAGAAGCAGTATGGAATAACCTCCATTCCAGGATCTCAGCATCTGCCAGGTTCCTGCTTCCTTGCCAGGCAGGAGGATGGGATGCTCCAGGTTACCCAGGGTTAGTCAAGGATCTGGTTTTGGGCCTTGTGCTGACCTGCTGTACCTGAGCTCCTGACGGGAGAATCTGCAGGTCCTGCCTTGCTCCTCCCCTGTTCTCTATGGCCAGCACAGAGATCCATTTTGCAGTTTAGGGAGCACTGAGCTCCCTGTGTTTGCTGTTAGATCTGTGGTACTTGCTGAGCTGCTGGAGCTGGTCTGTACCGGTTCCTGTGGCACTGGGAATGTCTGCTCTCACTCATGGCTGGTGTGTGCAGATGGATGTGGGAGCTCTTGGA
The DNA here is from genome assembly GCF_903797595.1 of Erithacus rubecula. NCBI lineage: Eukaryota > Metazoa > Chordata > Aves > Passeriformes > Muscicapidae > Erithacus > Erithacus rubecula. Next base: position 9,684,365 of record NC_136688.1, read on the forward strand.
GTGAATGAACAGCTCTCACTGAGGTGTGAATGGGCTGTGGCAGCAGGGAGCAGCGGCTCCCGGTTTCACACAGCTGAATTCCTGCTCGGCACGCTTCATATTTGCCACAGTTCAGCCCCAAGTGCTCACATTCCTGGTTTATTAGCTGAAGACACAACCCACTCTAGGAAAGCAAATAAAAACCTGGCGCAGCTCCTGGGTTGTGCAAGGACTGAGTACATGGAGGAACAGTGTGTGTTTGTGTTCAGTGTGTCTGTCAGCACGGTGTCCACTGGGAGCAGGATAATCAGGGCATTGAGGGGCTATAGTTCACTGGTAGAGATATTCCTTTTTGCCTTTACAGTCAGACCTGGAAGAAACCTGCCAAATTATTTTTCACCAAAAAACCCCAAGTGGTGTTTTCTCAACATTCTGTAGCTGGTAATTACATTTTCTGAATGTCAGAACATAGTAAGATTGGGGGAATCCTGATGTAATTAATTCACTTAATTTGAGTCTTGAAAAAAATTCATAGTGAAAACTTCCCCCTTTTTTTGTTGTTGTTATTTGTATGAACAACCACAACTTTAGTTCCCACGCTACTTGGGCATATCCAAAACCCATTTCCATTTAGGAAAAGGTTCCTCCATGTGAGCCCTAAGCAATTACTCCATGCAAGGAGAGAACTTGTGCTCAGCAGTTTCAAGGTGACAAAGAAAAAAGGTCACTGCAGATGCTGAACAGCGTCAGAGGTGGGAGATCCCTCTCCACAGCATCCCTGTCACTATCATCCCAAACTTCTGGCCAGCAGCACCTGGAGCTATGTCTGCTCCTCCCAGTAGCTCCAGTCAGGGCTGAACTGAGCCAATGTGTTCCCTGTCTCACCCACCACTGGGGCTTGATCTACAGGAACCAACAGAATTGTTGACTTCCATTTTTTCTTCCAGCCCTGTTTCCAGTTGGTGTATTAAGTGCCCAAGGAGTGGAATAAAAGGGTCACCCACACACACAGTGTCAAAGGGGAGCAGGGTGATCTGAAGCTGGAATCTCAGGTGGGAAAGGGGATGTGAAGAATGGAGCTGGAATGGCATCGAGGGAGCAGTGGGGAATGACAATGGAGTTATTCAGGGCTGGCAGCAGAGGACATGAGAAATTAATGGCCTGAGCAAGAAGGCTGGATCTCTTCTGAACCTCAGACTTTTTCTCCAGTATGATGAAACCTTTAAAGACATGACAGTGAGTGGCACTGTTTAGATGTTGCCCAAATCCCTGTGGTTATAGGCAGGGACACGATCCTCTTGGCCCAGCAGTGTGGCTCAGCAGGCTTGGGTTTAGCCACTGCTCCTGCCAGGGTTGTGTCTTGCAAACAATACTAGTGTGTGTTAAATCCTGCACAAGTCCTCTCCTAGAGGTTGTGGGGAAGGAACGAGCCCTCTGTGCTCCTGTCAATAATGATGTGACAGCCATATGGCCTCCAGCTGGACTGTGAACAACTCATGGTTTGGGCAGGGTGTGGGAGAGCCAGCAGCAGGCAATTTGTCTGGACACTGTGCTCAGGGCTGGATGGTCTCATCTCAGAGACTTCTCCATGTGGCTGGGGTTGGAGACCCTGCTGGGATACAAGGGAGGTCTGTGGAGATCCCCAGGAGTTGGTTCATGACCATTAAACATAATTTACTCCTTCTCTATTGGTGTGCTCTGCCTGGCCAGCACCAAGCAGGAGTGATGCTGGTGCCAGTGGAGCCTCTCTGCCCATGGCTCCCCAGGGAGATGATCCCTGTCCAGGCCACACTGGGCAGGAAGTGGCTCTTCTCTTTGTGCTAGTGCCTCGTGTCCTGTTACAGCGCCGCAGCCTGGCTTGGGTTACAGCTCTGCAGTGTCAAGTGATCACCATCAGCACTGAGCTTCTCCAGCCTAACTCATTGCTCCAAAACCTTTTTCCAGCCCTGTGCCCTATCAAATCTGGCTCTTTCCCAGAAATTAGTGCATCAAGGATGTGTGGGCAGGCTGGAACCGGCTGGCTGGGTCTCACAGGCTTGGAATGGGAGGCTGGAAGGAGGCTGAGCACAGCAGGGACAAACAGCAGCCAAACAGAAATGAGCTGCTCCTCCCCACAGCCCTATGAGAAATCACTGCAATCATCAAACTACCCTCAACTTCTGCTTCCCTGCCTAATCCATCAGGAGAGCCAGACAGCACTGTTTGACAGCCCTAGAAGCAGCTGAGGGGAGCACCTGCAGAAGCCCACCTGGAGTCACCTCAGAAAGGGGTGGCAACAGCTTTCCTGCTGTGGCAGGTGCTGTGCAGAAATGCTTCCTGCCAGTCCATCCCACGAGTTCTGCTGGAGCCTGGTTTCCCCCCCACAGGCTTTCATCTGGGCTTGGAACAGATGCCTGTAAGCAGAGAAGCAGCCTAATTTATTTATGGTGTGCATTAACATTTATTCAGCTGGTGGCTGTGTGGGGAGAGAGGTGGCAACCTGAGAGGGGCCAGCCATTCCCTGCTGCCAGCTGCTCTCTGCAGCCACAGACCCCTCCAGAATGTGGAGCTGAATGAATGTGGTGCTGTTTTACTGAGGGGGGAGGAAAGGATGAGTGTCCTGCTCCCATGAAGCCAGGAAACTCCACTGAGTATGGCAAAGCAGCTGAAAACCACATCAAACTGTTGTAGGGGCAGAGCCAAAGGAGGGTATCTTGGGGCTTTAAGCTTGTTTCATTGTAGAATTCCCTTTGGTCATCTCTCTGCATCCCTCTCACCACTGTGCTCACCACAGTGAAGAATACACGATGACAGGCAATATATTTGGTGATCAAAGCAATTCCAGCAGGCCAAGTATGGCAGCAGAGCTTCCCCACCCATCAACAGCCCTGTGATGAGGCTGTGTCCTGTAAGGACCTTCACACTGTGTCCTGGAGCCCCTCAGAGTGAACCTCCATCTTCACCATCCAGGTGCCTTCCTGTGCACAGCCTGAAGCTGCTACTGTGTTCCAGCCTCACCACGACAATTTTAAATATCCCTCTTCAGGGTCTCCCCTGAGGTGGGTTTAATACTCCCAGTAAGTCCCTGTGGATACTGGGCCCCTGGCACCTTGACACCTTGGCCCTCAAGTAGCACTTGTGTAGCCACAGTTGGCATCCCTGTCATGTTAGGCCTGTATTACTGTAGAAAAAGCATTTTTAGAAAGAAACAAGGCCTTGTTCACCTAGAAATAATATTTAGACACCTGTGTGCATTGGAGCTTTAAATGAGTGGATGCCTGTGTGCTGGGAATTTGGGAGTCACTGCACTCAGTTCTTGGAGGTCTGGCAGTGTACACAGGCTGAGGGTCCAGTCTGATTGCACTGGAGGAAAACAGAAATATGAAAAGCCTTGTCAGCTCCAAATGTCCCTCAGCAGTGTTATAATCACATAATCAAGGGCAGCTTGGCTTGGTGTGATTTGTTTCATTATGAAACATAATTCTCCATGCAATTTTAGTTATTGATTGCCCTCTACCCCCAAATGTGCCAACTCACAGCAGAAATTAATGCTGGGGGAGGGAGGATCTGAGTGGAAAGGGACCATTGGTTTACACGTGCTGAGTGTCCTTTGCTGAATTAGCAGGTGGGTTTCAAGTGCTGCCAAGCAAAATCCCTCTGGATGTGCTCATGACAGGAGCTGGGCTGGCCAAGGGGCACTGATTTGTGCAGGGAATGCCTGCAGATCTCATTCTGCATTTCAGCAGAGGCAGGGAAATAGCAGGCAGCTGCTTTACTCCTACTGAGGATTTGGCCCAGGGACATAGAGTCCTCATTTCAGATTTTCTGGCATTTGGTCTGAGAGATCCCAGCACTGGTGAATTTGCTTTTGAGGTGTGTTCATACAAAAAAATGTACAAGATGAAATCCTGTGTTGAAAAGTGCTTATTTGAGAGCTGTGTTTGTTTTGTCAGCCTTTTCCTGCACTGGCTTTTGTGGCACAGGATTGAGGGGTGCTCCTTGTGCCATGGCACCATTAGAACTGGAACTCTGATGGCTGGAGCCCTGGGCTGCCTGCACCCGTGGGTGCCAGCCTGCAAATCTGCTTGGCTTTAATATCATTGTGAGCTCCCAGGTTCATTTCCACACATCTCTGTAGAGCTATGTACCTGGCAACTACAGCCCTCCTGCCCCTGACAGGATGTGCCACAGTGTCAGAGTACAGCCAAAGGAATGTGCACTGCCTTGGAGGCAGGAGGAGTTTGTCTGCACTAGCAGCCCTGTGTGCACCAAAAATTTCCACACCTCATCCTCCTTTACCATGTATCCTTCCATCTCCAGAAGTGACTGACACAGTTCAAACCCTTGCTTGGCACCTGCCCACCCTGCAGCATCCAGGCCACAAACAGCCCAAATTTCTGCTTTGCCATTATCCTCATGTTTCGTTTCTGGGAAGCTAATTGATGTTAACAATGGCTTTGTTTAGCAGTAAATACAGCCCCTGCCATCCCACTTCTCCCCAGGTGAGGTTGATCTCTCTGGACACTGCTCCAGGCCACTCCACATGTATAAACCTCCAGCCAAAACCCCAGGCAAACAGAGTCACTTCTCAGGGACAAATAAACCACCTTCACAGCTGCCGAGGACAATCTCTGATCAAATAGAAGATCTCCAAGAGGAAGCTCACACAGCCTGTTCCTTCCCAATTAAACATCAACCAGGTAAATCCACAGCTCTCAGGTGGGAGATCTGGCAGGCTCAGACTCCCCAAAAGCTGCTTGTGTTACCCCAGACAATCCTCAGCTTCTTACCCCAGAAATAACTAAGGGAGGTGATTTTTCACACGGTTTATGCTTGCTCTGGCCATCCCAGAGCCACATTTTCACCTGGGGTACTTGGATCTGCTGAGATCAGGAATAACTGTTATTTGTTACCTAAATGTGCTCAACCCAAACATGCTGCCTCTTGTGTGCACAAACACTCATCCTGCCCATTCCCTGCACTTCCAAAGGGCCAAAGGGCATGGAATTTTCATGGTTCACTGAGTAGTTACAAGAGGATAATCATTAACCTGACGAGGACAGTCTTTCTTTTGTGAGGCCCTTTATCGGGTGATCTTGCTAACAGACCTGGGGAGGATCTGGGTAGGGGAAGCAACGTTCTGTTCCTGCAAAATCCCAACTGTCCCCAGCATGGGAGGTGTCGGCCCAGATGTGTTTTTGCTGCCAGGTCAGACCAGACTGTTGCATATGGAACTCTGGATTCACGTGGCTTTGATTGAGTTCCAGCCTAAAGTTCCCCAGCATCCACATCCAGCTCTCCAGATGTGTCCTTTGCCACGGGAAACTTAGGATATGTTTGTGGGAACGACTCACCATACAGGTCCTTTGCACTCAGCTTGGAGGCTCCCTCAGCTTTGCCCATGCTGCCACTGGAAAAGAAAGGAGGTGCAAATCAACCATCAGCTCCTAAGTGTTTTTAACATCAGTTTTCACACAGCAGCTCTGCAGCTGCCCAGAGGGACCAGCCCTTCCCTTCCATGCAAAGCATTTCCTTGCGGGCTGTGCCAGCGGCTCCCTGTGCAATCCTACCTGTTATCCACACCACGGGCACATGTCACTGAACCCAGCGGTGGAAACAAGACACGGAGCAGCCCAGCCAGGCCTGCCCCCACTAGAGTTACCTTCACAATGTCCCTGGAAGGACAGAACTCCGGAGGGGCTGGGTTAAGGACAGCGGCTCCCAGTGTGCTGCAAGTGGGGTTGTAACAGGGAGACCCCTCCATGTTATCCCTGAGTCCACCTGAACCTGAGGCAGTGCAAGAGCCAAGGTGATGATCCCTTCTCAATGGTTGGAGATGTACCCCTTGAAGGGAGGTGCTCAGATATAGAACACATCCCATGTAAGAATGTGGGAGGGTGGCATTGGCTGTAAGCAGATGAGTTTTGGGGCATCAGGTCTCTAAGTACCACATGTAGGGCCACCCCTGTGCCTGGGTCATGAGTAGCACTGAGCACCCAGGAGATAACAGAGTTTGCTGGGGCAGGGGAGGGTCCAAGCAGGATCTGAGGTGCTGTAGTCCCTCTGTCCTGCATGGAGCAGTGAGCCCATGGGTGCCCAGGGGCTGCTCTGTGCTCTGTCACCGTGCCCCCTTGAGGGCACACAATGGTTCAGGTGCTCATACCTGGTGCAGGAATGAGGGAGAGAGCTGGTGGCTCTGGCTCCATTAGGAAGTTGCCATAGGGTGCTGTACCCGAGGCTGCAGGCAGAGAGGCTCCTGGTGTCCCTCTGCTCTCTCCACCTAATGTGCCATTATCAAACCCCAGTGCACCCCAGTGCCTCTGTGTTTGCCACCAAACAGGGCAGGTGATGTGTGAGGCAGTGCCAGCCTGTGAGGTGCCCAGGAGGGGTGAAACAAACACCAGGGACTTTGGGGATGAGTGGGACTGCTTGGAGTATCCCCTGAACAGTAGGAAGGAGTGGTACTGGAAGATCCTTACTTTGATGAGCCAGGGTTGCTGCTGAGGGATCCCTTGTGACTCATGTTGCTTCACAGGCCAGGCAACTGCAGCAGAAGCACAAGAGACAGGGTCAGTGGTTACAGAACAGGCTTTCAGGTGATTTATCCATGTGCATCCTGCCCTCCCTGCCTCCAAGCTGGGGTCTCCAAGCAGATGGAGCAGTCAGGTGAGCACAAGGGTGTTTCCTCCCTGCTCTCAGTCACTTCTCACTGCTCTGACCCAGGCAGAAGGTGACACATCCCAGGACGCTTTTTCAAAACCTACTTCCACATCTCCCTCTTGCCCTTCTATTCCAGGCACGCCCCAACTTTGTGGTGCTCCAGCATGTCTTTTCCCAGCAGCACTGTCCTGCCTAAGGTTAAACAGGGATTAAGGTGGCCTTTTGTCTCCATGGTCTGTCCCAGATCCCTGTGCCCATGTGCTCGTGGCTGTATGTCCCAAGTCATTTTGCATGCCTAGGGTGCCATTAGCTTTTGTTATGTGGTAATTTTAAGCTCTACACCAGCTGTTAAAGCATCTTTATGAGGGGATTGCCAACATAAAAAAAAATGAGTTAACTGAATGCTGCTCCACTGGCAGCTGAGGAATGAAGGGAAATGTACTGCGGTGAGTGGTTAGTGAAAGGCAGACAGGATCAGCACAGATTATTTTCCTCTTCTTTCCAATGAGAATTAGAATGTGGGAGAAAATGTGAGAGAGATCCAGGCACTGTTCTGACAGCAGAACTACAAAGGAAGAGAAACAAAACCTAAAAACAAGATATAATAAGATTTCAGGGAATGATTTGTTTTGGTATCCAAGCCCTTCACCTCTGCTCCATGTGTGAGCTGAAGGGAAGCCAAGGCAAAGTCTTAAAATCTTTTTAAGTCCTTTTTGGAAAGTTCAGGGGCCCTTCTGTGACTGGATCAAACCCTGCTTATCTCATGATAAAGTTGTCAGAATTAGAAGGTTTTGAAATACTTGTTGCTGGCCTAAAGGAAGACATTCCTCAGTGTCCTCAGTGGGATTTCCTGCAAGAGAACTGCTGAGTGTGCTTGGCATGTGCCAAGGGCTGCCATGACAGCCGTGGGCAGGCAGTGGAGCTTCCTCCAAGGGTTTGTCTTCACTGAATCTAGGCTAAAGTGTGTGCAATCCCCAGGGAATACTTTGGAGTCATCCCTGACACCTGGGATTTCCCCTCTGGAGGCTGACTATCTGCTGCAGGGCTTGTTGTATCATCAGCAGAGCTGCCCTAGATTCCTTACGTATCCATATTTATTCCTCGTGTTGGAACACTTGTGAACACTTGAGGTATTTTGCTGTGTGTTTCACCCTGAGGTGAGGGCAGAGACAGTTTTCTCACTGATTTTATCAAAACTGTCAGTGGGATGTCAGAGGGATGCATTTATGGGTATGTTGGTGAAGTACTTGACTGTACACAGATTGCACGGAGAACCCCAGCATGTTTTGGGCTCAGCCTCACAGCTTTCAGCCTGTTTTATTCACAGTAATACATGCAGCATGGAGATACTGCTAGAAAGGACTCTCAAGTGCATTTTAGTAGCTAGTATGTTAAATTCCCCCTTTTTGTCTCTCCTGTGGCTGATACTGAAATCTCTATGCACACCTGTAAGAGGTATAAATTCATATCCACATTAGAATAGAAACTTGGTGGTCTGCCAACCCCTCTGAGTGTAATAAAACCCTTCCCTGTGCCCAAGCTTGGGTACCTGTGAATTTTTCCTCTGTTAATAGCTGTCTGCTGGTTTCCTTTTACAGTCCTCAAACTGTTCCTATCTCCTGGATCTCTTTGTTCATTAGCATAAGATACCTGGAAAAGAGAACTTGGGCTCTTAAAAACCCCGCTCTGCTCTGTTTAGTCTGCACCACCCAATCACTTGAGTCCCATAGCTGATGATAGCTATGAGTGTTTCTGCATATTAGTGTCATATTTCTGGCTCCCTTTCTCTTACTGCCCCAGGGCCATGTACTAATGTACTGAAATCCAGGTTACTCCAGCAGGAATGTGTCACCAAGTTTGGCCCATGGAGCTCAAACCAGGACCCAGCCCCAGCAGTGAAGCACCAGGAAGAACCAAGGATCCAGCTAAGGTTACCCTGGTTTTTATTTCTCCTTCCTAAGCTGTGTCCAAAAAATAAACCTCTGGGGTCTGCTCTGTGAGGAGCCCATCTGGTGTAACCCAAGGTGGCTGCCAGAGGTGCAGACTCCAGGGAGTGGCAGAGGAGTCTGGCTTCGTGAGTGAAGCAGGAGCAGCCCTGAATTCTTCGTCTCATGGTGGTTAATAAAGTACTGATGGGATCAGCTGGGCTCTCCACATGATAAGCTAACCTGGAAGGCTCTCCTCTCTTCCAGGGTGCCCATGTCCCAAAGAGGCCATGACACTGGAAGCAGTGCATACACCTGCCAAGTCAGCAGGTCCTTATCATGCCAGGCTCCCTTTCCTCTGTTTATTCCTGCTATTTTCCTATTTGCCCTTTGCTCAGCTCTCCCCACTCCGTTCAGGCCATGACTGCTCAGTCTTGTGCTGGTCACTGTGAGGGCGTGGTGTGGTGCTGGCCAAGTGAAATCCGGATGGAGCCTCATGCCAAAGCTTGTAATTCAGCATTAATTGCCTGCTATTAATTGAATCTGAATTGGAAGCCTGCAAGGGGGAAGGGAACCTTCCTAAGGGTTTGGAGACTTTCTAAGGAATCTGCTAAATCAGGAGTCAGCTGGGCTTGTGAAAGGTGCGGGAGGGCTATGAGCACTTCACCTGAAATATGGACAGAACCAAAGATGAGAGATGAAGCTGTGGGCTGGCCTTCCCTAGGTTCTGTCTCCCTTTGGGAGCATCTTTAAGAGCTCCCACAGTCTGCAGCCTCAGCCAGATGTTGTCTTCTTTCTCCCTGCTCTGATTAGAGAGTTCTGATCTCCCCTTATCTCCCAGCAGGTGTGGCTGCTGCCTCCTCCTTTCCCAGCAGGAGGAGTGTAGGAAGGGAGGCGAGACACAAGTGCCACCACGCAATATGTGGCTGTGCAGGTGTCACCTTTGACTCAGCCTAATCAAAGCCAATTCCAAGACCATCACCCATCAGTTTGCTGGTGCAGGCAGTGTCTCTGCATGGTCACCAAGCAAGGCAGCTGAGCCTTGCACATGAGCACGGTGTGGAATGAGATACGGACTCCAGGAGCTAAGCCAGGCTCAAATTCAGTCTGCTGCTGCTGGAGCAACTACAGGGCAGCTAGTTGCAGCTAAAGCCTGGCACCTTGATCTGGCCCAGGAGGTCCCAGAGGGACTCAGGGAGGCCAGCACAAATCAGTGCTGAAGGCCATCAAGGTGTGTGAAGACATGTTGTACTTTAAAGCACAGGAAATCCCACCCCCTGACTTTCCGGCCAGTCTTATCCTTGGAGGTCAAATATCCTCCCAAAGACACACGGAGCCGTGACAGGAGCCTGGCATTGTCTGCACCACATTTCTGGATTTTTATAGCAAATGGAAGCTGGCCATGCATTGTTTTGGCTTTCTCTGAGTCTCTTTGAAGAGGTAGCTGTGACACTGATCCCTCTTCTCCAAGGCTGGAGAAGCGCATTGTGAAGGGAAAGAATAATATCTCTTTCTCCCCTCTGGGCTGATCTCTGCTATTGTTGTACTTTATTTTTATTAGGTATAGTTGTCCCTTATCTGCTGTGGTCAGACTTGCTTATAGAGCATGGAAAGGGCATGTCAAATTCTGGGTTTGGGTAAAGATTGGACAATGTGCAAATGCGAAACACTAGTGGGGTTATTAGGGCTATTATTATTATCATCACCATTAATAACAGCATCTGGTGTTTTTGTGTTTTTCTTTTCATAGGTCTAAGACCTTTAAGACTGAGACTGAGTTTGTTGGTATCAGAGAATATTAGGATATGATTGTAACAGCAGGGACTTATGCTATTCAGAACAGAACATTTTTTGCTGGAACAGTAGAAAAACATGCCAAACCCCCCAGAAACCTTAAGCTAAGTGACCTAGAAGTAGTAGCAAGTTTTTCCAAGCATGTTCTAACTTAGTTCTAACAAACCTTGTTCTGTGTTTCCAGCAGTCATCCCACCAAAATCTGCCTGGGGCAACAGGACTTCCAAATTCCCCATCAGCTGTGTTGAAGGGAGTCTCCACACCAAGAGGTGATGGGGCTTGGGCACTGGTGAGATCCCTGGGATCCTGGCTGGGGTGAGGGGTCCAGTGTAACCCTGCTATCTGTGCATGTATCCCGTGCCAGGGGGATGGGCCAGGCAGAACTGCTGGATTGGCAGCAGCCACGGGAGTAACATAAAGCGTCAGGGAGAAACATGAGCTGGCCACCACACGATGTTATCTCTTAGACTTCGCAGGGCCACAAAGCGCCGTCTGTTAGGGCTGCTGAGTGTTTTCCAACAGGAATGTCACGCTGGAGAAAGCTGTTTAATGGGCTGTGCTGCAAAGCTTGGGCTGCTTGGACTCACAGGAGAGCAAAGGGAGCACAGGCACCGTGGTGTGTGTGTCCTGCACAGCTCCTGCTCCAGACAGCTCCCCCAGCCCCTGGGAGTATCCCACCAGTTCCTACAATCCATCCTACCCTCTCTGATGATATGGAAGGAGTTGGCAGGTAGGGAAGGCCACAATCCCACATCAATCCCACATCAATCCACTAACAAAACAGCTTTTGGGCATTAGTAAGGCACTGGGATATCTGTGCTCAAGGCTCCTCATGAGACACTAACAGTCCTAAATTCACACAAACTAGTTTAGATCTCTCAAAGTGATTGTGAGAGGGACCCCAAGAGCCTGTGGTTGACTTGACAACTTTACACGGGTCTCTGGTCTGCTGGCCCAGCCTCCTGGAACCACTCTTCTGCTTTGAGTTGTTTTTCTGAACCTGCCTGTAAGGATGGCTTCAGGGCTCACCAGATGAAACTCAGGGTGTCTACTGGGAACATGCACTCATAAATAAAAATAATCTTTGGGTTAGTCAGAAAGCATCAGGAAATGCAAATCCAGAGCAGAGAGGCTGACAGCCGAACAGAGGAACAGGTTGTTGTTTCTCCTTAGAGAAGCAAGCCAAGATCTTGTTCCATCCAAAATTTCCAAACCCTGTTTTTGCAAAATCAGGCCTTGGTTGTTCAGCAGGACTATACCAGAACTTCACCACTCTGTTTTAACGATGGTGATTCCTGCACATGCAGATGACACTGTCTGTAGAGCCTGGTGGCCATGGGAATCCCCATTGTTATCTGTGTTGTTTGAGACGCCTTTACAGCAACCCAAGTTTGGGAAAGTGGCAAGCCCTCTGGTTTTTTCCTTCTTCCACCCTTTCAAGTTACCTTTAGAGTGACAGAGCCACTCGGGATCATGGATCCCTTTGGAAAGACATTAGCCTGTGGAAGGGGGGAGTGTGTGTGTGTGTGTGTGGAGCTCTAGGGTGTGTACAGCATATGCCACATTCCAGCAGAGGCAGTCCCCAGGTACAACCTGCCAGGTGTCTGAAGGAAACACTCCCTGCTCTGCACATCAAATTGTTCACATTGTGGAGATTCTCCAGAAGACAAGCACCTGGATAAATATAACCCAGCCCAACAGGTCTGGGCAGAGAGGAACCAAGTGCTCATCAGCCTGCACACCAGAAATGGCAGCAGCTCATTTGGACTGAGGCATCTCAGACCCACAGCCACCCCTGTACCAGCTTTGGCAGACCCTTACCCCCCTTTAAATACCATCTGGAATTCCTCTTGGTCTCCAAGGGGCTGAAATGGAGCCATGGGAGCTCAGAAACACAAACTGGCATTACAGAGCAAAAGTGCTAATATTTACAGATTCCTGATGGGAGATTCACGAACTACCTACAGAGAGAATGTGTCCATGGTGATCCACAAACAGACCTTAATTTAGCTCCCAGACTGAGTCCAGTGGCACTGGAGGCCCTTGGTGCCCACAGGTTGGAGCAGGAAAGATCTGAACCAAAAATGAGGAGCTTTTATATTCCTGCCAGAAAGTAAAACCTTCCTCCTAGAACTCAACCAAAAGCAAGTCTGGACAGCGCCCTGCTCTATAAATACCCAGGGAAAATGCACAAATAGCCACAGTCTCCAAGATCTTGGGAAAAAAGCTTGAGGCTGGCTCCACTGCCCCTTGGAAAGACTTGTTTGCAGAGTCCCAAGTCACAGCTCCTGGATTTACACCCTTCCTCTCTGTTGGAGGAACTCTGTGGGAGCTGGGAGGAAAGGAAACAGGGAGCAGGTTTGGGCTTGCTGTGTGTCTTGCCAGGGGTTCCACGGTGGGCATTATCCATGCTTGGGCTGCAGTTTAGAAAGCTAGAGAGCCAGGCCCAGAAACATCACATTAAATATTAATGGATGCTTTTGGAAAGATGGAGGGAGATGAATGAGCATTCCTTACATAAAACCTCATTAAATGGTTTAAATTAAAAGACCCCAGTTCAAAACTACCAAACTGAGAAAAAGCCTCATGTGAGTCACTTGTACTCCCCAGGAAGAAAAACCAGCATGACGTGTTTCCTTGGCTTCCTGGGAAGAGAGCAGTTTTGTGAGGGATTTTTTAGCTTTTTCCCCTCTGTCCTGTTTTTGTTTTGTGCCCACACCTTCTGTGAGCTAATCCTGTCCCTAGCACCACCCAGCTCCTGGGAGGTGGGAGCCAAGGAGCTGCGGGAGGCTGGAGCTGACCGTGGCACTGTCTGGGCAGGATGCAAGGGAAAGGCTGGATGGCTCCAGTGCTGCTAGGACCTGTGGGTGTAGTATGTCTGGTATCCAAAAAGTCTGCTGAACAAAACACTAGTGGCTATCATGCTGAAGGTTTCTCTGTCCTGCATCCTGCATTTTGGGGGTTCCTCACAACGCCCAAAAATTATCCCCATTTCCCAGCCCATGCTGTACTCTGGGCACTGGTTCACCAGCAGCAAGGGCTTTAAAACTGTGATTTTTAGACATGGGAAGGATTTCACGCTGTTGATGTAAGGAAAGCTTTTTCTTTGTTCTGTGCAAAAATCAGGACTCAGAGATGAGGCCAGTAAAAATAGGGAGTGACTCTGTCTGTGCGTGTCATATTCCAGAGCAGGACGGATAACGGCCGAGCCCAGCCTGGAGGAGGGCATTGAATCACCTCTGTGTTCAGGAAAAACACCAAAATCCTGAAACTGACTGTGTGCTCATGTCCCTGGCTGCAGGCACCAGCTCTGAGAGCTGTTCCTCATGTGCACCTCCTGTAGAGCTGGAATATTTCTCGGATGGCTTTTCCAAGCTCGAAGGCATCTGTGGAACAGCTGGAGACTCAGTGAAAGGCTGGCACTGGTGGGGGTTGCAGACTGCTCATCCCTGGAAGTGTCCAAGGCCAGGTCAGATGGGGCTTGGAGCAACCTGGTCTAAGGGAAAGTGTCCCTGCCCATGGCAGGGGTTGGAACTGGATGGGTTTTAAGGCTCCTTCCAACCCAAACCATCTCAGAGTGTGTGAGGATGGGCTAAAGCTGAGATGGAGTTGTGATGGTTCCCATTGTGTCCCTACTGCTTCCTGCAGTAATGTCACAGCTCTGATGGAGAGAAGCACAGTGAAGTGGTGTTTGTCATGGAGGGATTTCCAGGAACAAAGCTCAGGACTGTCACATCCTTGCTGGAAGGTGGTGCTCTGCTTATGCAAAGCACCCACAACAAAACTGCTTCTTCCAGAAGCTTCAAAGCTTCCTGGTCCAACAGGGACCGTGCTGATATCCCCTGGGTGGTCCTGCTTTGTCTGGTGGGGATCAATAATTTCTCACTAGGTGTGGCCATACAGCTGGGGGACAGGTTGGCCTTGCTGTTTTTGAGCTAATCACTCAAGTGTCTTAATTTTCCATTAAATGATTGCTGTAATGAGTAAGTACAGGGTGCCCTCCTCATATGCAATACTGTGCAATCCCTATGAGCCAGCCTTAGCATTCCTGCTTCCTTACCCCTAACAGGACAGCTGTAAAGCCTAACAGATGTATCTGGCAGGCAGATTCATTTTCCACAGTAATTCCCAACCTTTAGCCCCAGGCAGAGCATGATCCACCTGACTATCCTTGCCTGGCCACTGCCATCCCAAACTGGGCTGAAATGCACCAAGCAAAGGTGGGGGTGTGGCTGGTTCCCCATCCCCTGAGATGACAAACCCTTGTTTGTCAGTGCACTCCCCCGTGCTGACTGGTTCATGAGCAAGGCAGAGCTGCTGAGATCCAAGGGCCCTTTCCACCACCTCCTCCTAAAGGAAGGGCATTTTTGGTCACTCCCTGAAATGCTGATTCACTTCCCTGGCAGAAATTCAGGCATGTAGCAGGGCAATTGGTGTGCCAAGAGCTTTTTCTCTATCAGAGAAAAGCTGTTATTAGGCTGAGAGCCACTTTGAGGCCATGTTTAGCTTCAGTTTTTCTCCAGCAATGTCAGCTCAAAGTCTCTGGGGATGAGGATTGGTAAATCTGCATGAAGTAATTGGTCAATGTGAACTAAAAATCCTTCCCTGTCTATGTAGGAAGATCACAGAATCCCATCTTTTCCTTTTCCCTCTGCCAATACCAGTGAGGAGTTATTCCTCTCTGCTCCTGCTCCAAATCTCTGCCCATAGCAATAGGAGCTTGGGAAGCATCAGTAATTTTAATTTCCTGCTGTAAAACTCATCCTGGGCTTTTTGCTGGGAGGGTGGGGCAGAAGATTTAAGGGAGGAGATTCATCTCTTAAAAATCCCATTTGATATTTAAGGCTTTTCCAGCCTTTTTAAGCTAATCATGACAACATTTGTTGCTATCTCTTCCCATCCTATTTTATGCTTCCTACTCATATCCTGTGCGGGTATTTTTGGCTATTTGTAACAATTCATTTGAGCTAAAACTTGGCACATGGGAAATCAGCTCTGAGTTTCACTGCAGGAAAACAGCCTGACACCAGTTTAACCAGCTCAGTGGGGGCTTCTGGAGACACAGTGGGGCTCGGGTCAGCTTCTGGTCTGAAAACATCACCTGAGCTTTTTTAGTAGTAGTCTAATTCCTTCTGTAGTTGGTATTTTCATAAATATTATCAAGGTAGGGTAAAATATTAAATGGAAAATGGTGATTTATCCCTTCCTATTCACCTCTGAAAGGCAGAAATGGGAGTTCATGCAAAGGGACTTTTACTGTCCATCATTGATTTGTTTTACATGCAAAATGTTGAGATTTTTGGATTTTCACAGAGTCCCTATAGTAACCATAATATTCATTGACAGTACAAACATATTCTGCTTCAAAATACTCACACCCATGAAGGATGCCCTGCTCTGTTTCTGGGGTCAGAAGACAAACTGTACAGTCACAGGAAATCACTGGGTTGATTTCCAATGTTTTGGCTTACAGTGAAGCTGTGGATGAGACCACAGAAGGGTTTTTCAGCCTGTACATCCAGTTAGCCAGTAACCAAAACAGTCCCAGGAGAGATCATTCCAAAACCAAAATAAACCCCATTCCCTTTGCCCTTTGTTTTGTATAGAATAGAAGGATGTGTGAGGCTGGGTTTATCAAAATAATTCAAATAGCAGCTTCTAATCTTGCAGTGCAGAAATGTTTTTAACAATCTTGCCACCAAAAAAATTTTAATCTCTTGCAAGGGCGAGGAGGAAAAAGCACAATTGGTCCATGCAGAGACTGTGATGGGAGTCTGCACTGGGCTAGAAGGAACCAGACTGATTCCAGGGCTGGGAAGAGGAGAGAAGAGTTTCATGCAGTGCCATAAAGAGCAAAGGCTTCCCTGACCACTCCTGTGCCAAAGGGGAGTCAGGTGGTGCTTACCATGCCTTGGGGTTTAAAACCACTGAACTTTCCTTGCTGGCCTGACTGTCATTAGAGTCTGATCCTTAAAAGAGCCACAAGTTTATGGGTCCCCTTTGGAGCAAAGAAAGGTTGGCAGAAGCAGAGTTGTGCCTAAACATGCACACTGGAGAGCCTGGTATATTCTGGGAAGGTCGTTCTGAAGGGAGGGGCAGGCGGCCCTGAGAGCACAGGAATACCTGTGGTCTGAGGAGAACAGAGGGCTGTTCCTGGTGCTCCCCAGCCAGGTGCTCCTGAATCCTGCCCTGGGGGCTTACAGCTGAGCTCATGGATGCTGAGAGATGTCCTGAGCTACCCAAGCGCTCCTTCAGCTTGTGCTGTCAGGAAAGGATTCCAAGAGAAGGAGCTGTGTGCCCATCACCCACGTGGTGCTGGAGTAGAGCATGGCCCCTGTGAGCAGCATCCATGCAGCCACAGGCACCTGGCAAGGGCAGATCATGTCAGAGGCAGCTCTGGGAAAATACCAGGGACTGCTGAGGATGGTGGCAGCCCAGATCTCCCCCGCAGCTTTCTCCTGCTTCACATCGTCCTTCTCACCTCTGACTGTTTGCTCACCAGGTGTTGGCAGGCAGGAGAAGGGATCAGGGAGCAGGAGTGTCTCCAGGCTCGTGCCAGGTGTAGGGCAGATGTTCTGGGATCTGTCTGGTCTAGTTTGCACGTGGCTGTGGCAGGGCTTTGGCTGCTTGGCTGGTTTCAAGCCTCCCTTCCTGGGCTGTGACTAAACCTGTACATTTCCTTCCACTGAGCACTCACTGAGGCCAGAGCTCCTCTCCTCCCTTCCATCCTCCCCTCGGCTCAGAGGAGCCAGGGCAGCTGCCTGGGGTGGCCATCACCTCTTCTATCACCTGCCCTCAGTTCTGCTTGGTGGCAGGCTGGGGCCACACACAGCTGCAGCACTCATGGATACCTGGAGGAGAAGCCAGGAACAGGACAGGAATACAGGAAGCCTCTCTGCAAATTTTCCCAGCCTCCAGCAATGGGAATGAAGAGCTCCTGGTACCCTTTTCCATCTCTGAATTTCTCCAACTGCATTTGGCCAAGCTGTGTAAACTTTGGACATCCTGAATGGCCTGTGGCAGGATGCTCCACACTTGGCTCTGCACGGTGTTCTCAGCCACCTCCTTTTGTTCCTGTTGCACTCACCAGCTGCTGGTTTCATGGGATCCCCTCCAGCTCTGTCATCAGGAAGCAGCTGTTCCCTCATTCCCTGTCTCCATGCCACGGGCTGTATCACAGTCTCAAGAAGAGCAGCACCTCAGTGTCCCTCTCCCAAGCTGAAGAGCACTGGAAGTGTCAGGGCTGTCACAGACACAGGGGCTGTTCCTGGTTCATTTTAAAGCTTGGAGCAGACACAGTAGTGGCAAGAGGTGCTTCCTTGTCAAGAGATTGCTCAGGAGCCAATGGCCCATACCACACCTTGGGTGTTCCCTGCTGGTTCTGGCAGAGACCAGCAGTGAGCACAGCTCTGGTACATTTGCTCTCAATTTATCCTGTTGAACCTGCTCCTGCCTCGCTCTGTGCAGCAGCTCCTCTGACAGAGGCACAGCTTTTCTGGCTTTTTTTTAGCTTATGAAACTTTATCAGTTTCCAAGCAGCAGCAGCAACTCACAGCAAACCTGACAGTCTTGAAATTATCCCTGAAAGCCTTTCATGTTACTTTTTTAAGCTCCTGCCCTGCACTTTCTTAAAAAAAGAAAAAAAAAGAAAAAGTGGGTGGTGGGGAATCCAACCCAATATTTTCCTTGTGTTTTGACTCTGGCTTGAATGCCAGGTTGGAGTGAGCATGTACTGGATGCTGGATTAGAGCCTTCCTTCACCAGTTGGATTCCCTGCTATGGAAACTTTCCAGAGGCAGCTGGACTTACCTGGCATTACTGACTTACTCTCTTTGGGAATCATGGAAACACAGAATAAATAGATAGAATCATAAAATCAGCCCTTTGACTTCAGTGGGTCAAACTGTCATTTCCATGGCTCAGATGTACCACTCCCCTCCCACAGTTTGGTAGGGTTTCTGTTCTCCTAAGCTGGAAAAAGAGGTGAATCAGGAATGTGCCTGCCTGTCTGACCAGGTCCCAAACCCATCAGGAGATCAGGCAGAGATGCTGGTGTGCAGGTGCCTGGTGGTACAAGACTCCTTCCCCTATGAGCCTGAGGTTGTGGATTCTCTTCTCATGGGGAAGTGGATCATGGTTAAAGTCCACATAACTCCAATCAGAGGATTTGTTTGGGTGCAGTCTGGGATATTCTCTCCATGTCAGAAATCTGCCTTTATAACATATCACGGGATAGTGTGAAAAACCCTTTTGTGGTCTGTACCTGGACTGAGGAGCCATCCCTACTACATAACCTTACCTCCACACCTGCACAGGCAGGCACAGGCACAGGCCTGGGTAGATGTTATTCCTCTTCGTTTTCAAGGACTTTTGAAAGTCCCATATCTCAGCCCAGAAGCAATGCTGAGAGCACCAGGTACCAAAAACAGGACAAACTGCCTGGCTGTGTGAAAGTCAGAGTTATAAGTTAACCCGCGGGAATGGCCACGGACAAGGCCATTTGCTTCTGCCCCAGAGGAAGACATTAATATCTTCCCAGAGAAAAGAGGTTTTAATTAGTTCTCCCTTCTGCATAGAGCCCAGCTCTCCTCCTCTGTCTCTTCAGCTGAACACAGCTATAATTAAGAGGCAGCAGTGTCAAGAATGAGAGTAGGCTCCAGCCTATGATTTATTAAGAGATATCATGGGTGCAATTACCTTTCTCTCTTCTCCTCTCCCTAGTGTTTTTATGAAGTGAATTTACTGATGAAAGGATTGGCTCAGGCAAATGGACACCTCTGTGTTTATCTCAGCACTGACAGCGAAGTCACTGCTTTGCCTCCATAGAGTCACCACTGAAAGCCTCAAACCTGACTTATAATGTCATAAATTGAATAATTTAAGTTGGAAAAAAGTTCCATTTCCCTGTCATGGACATGGACCATGCCTTCCACTATCCCAGGTTACTCCAAGCTCCATCCAGCCTGGACTTGAACACTTCCAAGGATGGGGCAGCCACAGCTTCTCTGAGAAACCTATGCCAGGGCCTCAGCACCCTCACAGGGAAAAATTTCTTCCCAATATTTAATGTAAATCCTTCCTTCAGCTTAAGGCCATTCCTCCTTGTCCTGTCACTCCATGCCCTTGTGAAGAGGGCACAGAGGAGTTCAGAGGACTTGAAAGAGTTTGTGTTCACAAGTCACAGTTCTGGGTGGCAGCAGTGGCAGGACGAGGAGTGACCCAAGAGAGTCCTGATGGTGGCAATGAGGAATGAGTGAGAGATGAGGACAAGCCGCTGGCACGTCCACAGCAGTGAGGTGGGTGAGGCTTGGAATTCACTTTGCATTTGCTGGTGAGGGAATCTGGAGCCACCCACGATTTTAGAAGTCAGCTCTACTTCCAGCAGCCAACACTTGTAAGGCATGAAGAGATTCTCAGCTCCCAGATAATTCCCACTTCTGTCCATCTTGAGCGACAGGGAAGTTAGGTGTAAACAGTCTGGGGGAGGGTGGTGTTGACTCAGCCTGATCTTAATCGCCATCCCACTAGCAGCACTATTTCACTTTCTGAATCAGCTGTGGTTTGGTGAACTTTGGTTTATTGCCAGTTGGATGGGCTGCACTTTACCTTTGTAGGATATAAATCTGGACAAGTTGAGACTGATAAGACAGAGAAAAGAAAAAAGAATAAAGGAAGCAGGAAGGACTAAACTCAAATTTAAATTATTAAAGCTTTTGAGGGTCAATGCCTCAACCAGAAACAAAAAATAGGAAAGAATTTGCTGTCCCATTCCAAGGCAGTACTGAAAGACCTCAGCCCACAAATGTGGAGTGTTCCTGTTCCACTAGCCATGGAAAGTTCTGCCTTCACCTGGGGCAAGGCTGGGTTGGAGGCCCATGAGCCGTGAGGGCTCATTTGTGCCACACCTGCCCATCACGACAGCCAAGGCTGTTGCAAAATCCCATCCCACTGCCCCAGGGGTGCTCAACTCCTCCATTCCAGCTGAAATTGCTGCTAGAATTTGTGGCAGTGTCCAGGGAGTGGGAAGGAGAGGTGAATAGGTGGGCTAATGCCTCGACAGGTGAAATCCCAAGTGTGGACTGGATGAGGGAATGTGCCCCTGGCACTGGAGATGAGGATTTCTCACATGTGAGATGTGTTTGTCCATCTCAGCAGGACAAGGAGAACCTTTGTGAGAGATGCTGGTGAGAGGGGTTGATCCTCTTAAGGCAAGGATGGATGTAAGGGCATGGAGCATCCCAGGCAGGGTCTAGTTCCATGCCAGATAGGCTGGAGCAGCCCAGCCTCTGCCATCAGCCCCTTGCCTTGTGAGGGTCCCCTGATCCCACTGTGCCTGCAGGAACAGGCACCTCCAGGCCTCTCTTGGTGCTTCCAACCAAATCAGGGCTCCAGCAGCTTGTCTGGGCACTTCAGTCCCTGTCCCAGAGCAGCTGAGCAGGCAGAGCCTGTGACTCCCCACTTCTTCCCGGGGGTTGGAAGCTTTTGTTCTGTTCCTCGGCAGATCCTCAGTGGCAGTGAGCACGTTGCAGTAACGCCCTTGGGAGCACTTGGGGAATGGGAACAAGGGCTGGGCTCTCCTGGGGAATTGCAGTTCAGGTGAATGGGAAATATCTCCAAACCGGTCCAGCTCAGCTACACACCCTTCCCTCCCTTCTTTAATTGCAATTCTTCCTAATTTATCTGGATTACCAGGAAGTAAAAGGACAGGATTTTTTTGGCTGCCCCCCTGGCATCATGCATTTTAATTTTGGAGGCGGTACTGTCGCCAGCCCAGGAGAAAGGAAAACTCTCTCTGCCTTGGGAAAAGACAAACCCTCACCTATGTGCAGAGGCAGCCATGTCCTGGGAACAGCTCTCCCTGGATCCCCTTTCTTTCCCTCTTAACACCTAAATATTTTAGGGATGGGTGACAGCTTGTTTTTCCCTGAGCTTGACATTTCAAACCCCCTGAAAGCAGACAGAGATGCTGTTCACAGCCTCCCCACTCCATGAAAATCCTTCTGCTCTACTGCATTCCTGACTATGGTCTTGTAGGCAGGTGGAGATCCATAGCCAAACTGTGCTCTCCTGGGCCTCCCTGGATCTTGTCTCCTGCGTCTCTCAGGTTTTGTACAGTGTCTGGCACCATTTCTGATGGTGCAAGGACTCTCCTACAACGCAGTCAGATGAGCAGGGAGGGTTTCTAGAGTACCACCCTTCTCCTTTGGAGTGGGAAACATTAATACCTCCTGGGCAAGAAGGTGGGTCTTTTTCTGGGCACCTGTTGCACCTTGGTCAAACAGTTGGTTCAGGAGGCCGTGCTGGCAGAGCCAGGTGCTGCTGCTCTTCCATGGGAGCAGAGTGCAGGAGGTCATCCCTGTTGCTTCAGGAAGTCTGTGGACTTTACTTGGCACTTCTGTTTTTGAGGGTCACCAGACTAGCTCAAGTATTTTCCAAGAGTGATTGTTTTATTGCCAATGACACCAAAGTCGCAGGCTAAAGGCCGTGCATTCCTGTTCACCCTGGAGGGAAGGGCAGCATTGCTGACTGCACTTGTGGAAAAGAGTCATGAGCCCTGATCAGCCCCGTTCAAGGACAAAAACGGTGGTTTTGAGCCTTCTTCAAAACCACAAACCTGCCCTGACCCAGCAGTTTGGAGAAAGGGAGAAAGCCAAGAGTGTGACAGAAAGTGCTCCAAAGCAGCACCCCTGGATCCAGCCCTCTGAGAATAATACTCCAAGAGTCCCCCACGCACTCAGGATTTATTTCGTATGGATGTTTCTCAAGCCCACACAAGCCAACGCATTTGTTCTCCCTGTTTCACTCCTTTCTTTTTTGCCACAAGGACTGAAACCTCCCAAGTCCTACAGTGCATTAGTGTCTCTTCTGAATCTTTCTTTTATAGAACAATCTCTTGACCCTATGAAAAGCATTTTGTTTTCCAGCATATTCCAAGCCATCTCATCCAGGGGCAGATGCCAACAAACCTGTGGTAGGTTTGGTCCTGCAGCCATGGCCCAGCAGGGTCTCCTCTCAGGACCTACAGCCTGGTTGAGCAACCAGAGTGGAGCAAGCAGGCTGGGGTTCCTCCTGTACAACCCTTCCCTGTCTCTTCATGCCCTTGGACGAATCCAGGCAGCCAGCCATGACAATTTGTCACAGCCTGATACAATGGTGGCTGCTGTGACATCACCACAGACAGCATCTGCTCTGCAATGTCCCTCACAGAATTGTCATAGCTGAAAGAGACCTTTGAGATCATCTAGTCCTAACCCTCAACCCATCACACCATCCATGGGAGTTGGGCAGATGCAGAGCCAGGAGCAATGATCTGCAGGGCTATTTCAGGCTCAGGGCTGGGCTTTGTCACTCTGACTGATGGGGAGTGGTTTGCAGTTAGCAAAGGTGGGCACTGAAGGCACATTCTGTCTGCTCCTGCAATGCCTATCCCGTAGCTCAGAAGATGTTTCCTCCTGGTGCTGAGAAGAATCCAGGCTGCCCTCCTCTCTCATGGTGTCTGTGCCCAACCTGACATCAGGGGTGATGGCAGAGGGGCAGAAAGCCAAGAACTCAAAGCTTGTCTTGGCAAACTGCTCCATGGCCCCACGCAAGCAGCGTGCACACATCACAGCTGTGTTCCAGTGTCACTCACAGCTGCTCCCTTCCCAGGACTTCACCAACAGCCAGTTCAACAATGCTGATGCTAAACTTTTCCTCAGGTGCCCAAAAATATCCCCTGTTCCTCTAAGCTCTGTGATTATATGACAAACCCACCCTGCCCTGCTGAGTACAGTGGAGTAGATCCTGCTCTAGACCACCTGGAGAGCTGAGATACAGCTGGAAGAATACCAGCTCCTTCCCAAGGCTTCAGCTGTGGAAACCAGCAGCAGGAACAATGCAGACCTGAGCACAGTGGAACTGAGCTGTAGTGTTGTCCCTAACATCAGTTCAAGCCTTGTTTTTGAACATGGCCAACCAACAACCTTTGCCTCTCACAGACACCTTCCCACAGTGGATCCCAAATCCCTCTTCCCAGTCCCATTTTCAAGGGCTCCTTGATTCAACACTGCTGCCTACCCTTTCTGTCTGTGAAGACTAATTTTCCTTCTTAATCAACTGAAAACTCAATCACAGAGCAAAACAGAGCCAGGAATGTGCTGCTGCCTGCAGCATCCGCAGGTGAAACCCTGCTGGCGGGTCCCTGCTGTATCAGCTGGGGGCTGAGCCTCTCGCTGTCATTTCTTTACCTCAGAACAAGTCCCTTTTTGGGGCACATCCCAGCCAAGTTCTGGCACTCCTGGATGAGCAATTATGGATGGATCTGACCCCTGCTTTTGGAGCAGCCCAGCAACACAAGCGTTAACTCCCTGTTGCCCTAATTACAGCAAAGCAATCACCGGATTTTACTTTTGTGCTGTGTCACAGTTATTTCCAGTATTTTAAAATAATGTCGGTCACATCATTTGTCCCTGAGCCTTGTCCTCAGTGGAGTTTGCATCGGCTTTTTCCAGGAAAATAAGAGAAAGGGGACGGGAATGCTGTGACTCATTAACGTAGATGAAATCTCATCAGGAGGCAGAGCTGTCAGGCGAGGGAACAGGGTAGCTCCGAGCTTCCCTCCGTGCTGAAATCGGGTGGCGAATCCTGCCAGGATGAGGGGTAGGGACAGCTAACCCACCAAGAGCAGCAGCTCTTTGAGGGGCCCGGCGGGGAACGGCCAGAAATTCTACCCATGTCCCCAAAAGAGGAAATCCCGAGGTTTGCAAACAAACAGCTGCTCAAAACTACGTCTCCAGACTTCATTAGGAGCAGAAAAAATGCCTCGTTCTGTGCCAAATGGACATTTCACTGCCAAGAAACTGCCACCTACTGGATCTCTCCCGGTGGGGAATCACCAGGACATGAAACAAACCCAGAAAACACAATGCTGGGGAAAGTAAGTTTTTCATCTTTTTTTTTAGCTAAAACATTAGAAAATTATACTGATAGTTCGCCTAGCTACAGCCCCTCTTCAGCTATGCTCCCGACCCAGCAGAATCAGACAGACTTTCGAAGTGGATAAAAGTTAGGGAAGGGGATGAAGTTTTAGGATTTGCAAAGAGGGGACTCACCGGTGCTGAGAAGCGTCTCTCGTCTCCCGCAGTTCACTCAGCTCCCTTGAGTTCTCTCCCAGTTTTCCGTGCCTTCCTAGTTAAATCCTGCTGCCATTCTCCAGCAGTCAAGCTCCCTGTTCTCCCTGCACAGCCCGATGCCCCGAGCGCTGAAGGAGAGTGGGAGGCAGAGCCCACCCGGCGCCCGGCCTGGGGGTCCCCGTGCCGCGGCTCCCCGCTGCCCTTTCCTCCCGGTGCCGCTCGCCCCGGGTGTCTGAGAGCAGGTGACAGAGGTTCCTTGGCAGAGAGAGGAGGGGAGGGATGTGGAGGCAGCGAGAGGTGGAGCTGGGACCCGGAGCAACAGGTTACTGTATAACCAGGAGCCGGTGGCCCCGGGAGCGCCGGGAGCTGCTGCAGCCTTCGCCCACTCCCCAGGCAAAGCGACCAAGAGCCCAGGGGGGACGTGTTAAACTTCGGGTTTCTTGCTCCCGAGAACATTTTGTACCCAATGGGAAGGTTGAAGGTGGCGAGGGGAGGTGAAGCAGTACTCGGAGCTCAGTTTTCCATCGCCGGTGAGGGAGGGGACGTGCTGCCCAACCGCCTCATGGGGGGAACAAGGCACCTTTTGTGCAGGGCTCTCCTCAGCGCTGGCTCGCGGCTTGTTTTCCTCCAGCATCGCCCCTGCCTGCTCTCTGTCCCGACGTCTGCGGCAAGGAAAGGTGTTGGGAGATGGAGGGAGCAGGCAAAGCGTCCTTTCTCTCACATCCCCCAAAGCAATCAGGGGTGCGGAGCAGAGTCTCCTTTGGAGCACCCCCTCTCTGGCACTGTGCTCCTTGAGGTTATGTGGCCATAAAACCCCTCGTTTTGCCTCATCTCTTCCATGAAAGACAGTAGGTTTAGATGAGATATTGGGAACAAATTCTTCCCTGTGGGGATGCTAAGGCTCCGGCACAGAGAAGCTGTGGCTGTCCCGTCCGTGGAATTGTTCAAGGCCAGGTTAGATAGGGCTTGGAACAACCTAGTATAATGGAAGGTGTCCTTGGTGGGGAAAATATCAGCTGGGTCATACCGATGTGACCATGGCAGCCTGGGATCCTTCTGGTTAGCTGTTCCTCTCCCAAAAGTGAGACTTTTGAGAGTGTTTTATGGAAGTGCACGTCTGCAGGCCTCCCGACCATGCCCACACTGCATATTCAACCCCTGTCACCATGTGAAGCGAGACCCCTGGGAGGAAACAGCTGTAACTTTGAGACTAGGGAAAGAAACAAGAAAAAGCTTCCCCCTCAGGACAGGGGTCTGGGAGAATCCCAAACTCCTTACTTAGCCCGACATTTGCTGAGTTCCCCGCTGCTGCGGGTTTCTTTGAGGGGCTGATGCCCAGCGCAGGGCCTGGCCCGGGTCCAGGCGCCGCACGGAGGAGCCGCCCCGGTGAGTTCCTGCGGGAGGAATGCGGCCGGGTGAGCCGGGCGGGCAGCGGGACAGCAGCTCCCTGCCTGGCAGGCGGCATTTCGGCAGCTCGGGTTTGACCAGGACCAACCTCTCCTAATGCGGGGGAGCACGAACCGATACCCAGTGTGACACTCCCACCCAGTGCCCCATCATCCTCCTCGCCAGGAGCCCAGGGGATATATTGAGAACACGGCCAGCCCTGGGAAAGCAGCATTTCGGGAATGCATGCCGTACCTGGCAGGAGAAGGGATATCAGTCCAATACAAGGAAAATGCAGTGGGAATGTCAGCTGTGCTGGGGCCTGGTGGAAGGTTTTGTACAGAAGATCCCTACTCCCTGAAATGAATCACTAGGGCATTTCAGGAGAACTGCTGGGCTGGGCTGACTTCCCTGGGGTGCAAACAGGGAGTTGACAGGATGGTGTTTTAAGGCACTGCTTCCTATCCAGCTCCACATTCACAATGAAGACAGAGCTACTGTGAGCTGCTGTGCCCCACAGCAAATCTCTTAACTGCTCTGCAGAGGCAGCAGCTTTTCCTCTGGGCAGGGAAGAAAACCACAGCAGAGCTTATTACACCTTCCCTGCTGTCCCACCTGACAGCTGGTGCCACTGGGGGTGGGCCAGAGGCAACTGGAGAATCATGGAATGGTTTGGCAGGAGGGAATCACCCTGTGGTATGGTGGCGGTTCCTGGCATGGCTCCCTGGTGTGGAACTGAGTGCATGTCCTCGGCCTCCCTCCTTTACTGGAGCACCAGGCCCCTCCAGAGGGACATCATAAAGTCATGGACCCAACACCCTATCTCCCAGTATCTCAAATTTGGAAATCCCAGGAGGCTGACTTGCCTCTTGGGATCAGCCTTTTAAATCAGGTTTAAAATCAGGTTGGCGGCAGACAGCTCTGTGATGGCTCGAGAACAAAGACTTGTCGAGTAAACACCACCCAAACCCAGCTCCTCAAAATATGTGTTCCTCTAAATTTTTAATGCTGTTTGCATCCAACTTGCTTGTCCTGTTTCAGAAGGGCTGGGCCTCGTAATTAAAAGCTCCAGCAATCGTATGTCTGGCAAATGTCATCAATGGCTTTGCTATGTGTGCCCTGCCAAGCAGTGGGAACAGTTTGGAAAGGAGCTTCTGGTTAGGGGAGCTCTCTGGAGCTGATTCACTTGGGTCTTTGTACCAGCTCAGTATTGAGAGATGCCACCATGAAATCAGAGACACCAAGAGAATGGCAATTCTCATTGAAAGCCTGGAAATACCTGGGATGGAGTTGTCTGAAGCTCCCAGGCTCCATCTTTCATCACAGATCATAGGGCTGCCTGCAGCAGCAGTACCCCACGCAAGAGTTCATGGACAATTTTATCTGGAATTGGAAAACTGAAACTACAGCTGTCCTACCCTTGTGAGAATGCAAGTCCAGCTGACCTCAGCAACTGCCAACAGCCAGCCAGGGCTCTGAGCATTTGCAGTCATCAGGCCCTGCTCTGAAATGAGCCCAAAAATTCAATTTGTTATCCTATGTGCATATTTACCCCATGCCTCACTATCGCCAAGTATTGGTACTCTCTGCTGATCCTTGTTTTTCACCTGGATGATGGGGAGGGACCAAAGGGTTTGCCATGTTTTGTAATTCATATTTTGTGTTTGTTTGCGGTGATCACCCCAAGAGGGTGAAGCACAGGGGCTGTGACTCAACATTAACCTGTGTGACCCTGTTTGCTGTATCACCTGCATTCAGGTAAAAATTCCACTTTGCAATATTCCCTTTAGTACATGTCAGTTGTTCCCTGGGCAGACCATTGTGTAAGGCAGGTGCAAAAACCAGGAAAAGTCTGTGGGTTTTTTGTGCCCACCCAGGAAGTTTTGCTTGTGTGCTTTGATCGTTAATGGGGCAGGGACAGCTCGGTATGTTGGTCACTCCTTGTAAAAAGCATGTGATGGCACATTCCATCATGCCAAGCAAATGTGGGAGGACAAATAGGTGGGAGCTTTATTCAGGCAGATTAAGCACAGAATTTGCTCGTTCAGTTTCCAGGGTGCTCCTTAGCCCCAGTTCTGCTGCTGTGTTGTTTCTGTGGGAGCAGCAAAGGGCCAGCTGTGCCCTGGCTTAGCAGGACCTGTCCAAGGGGATTTGTGCCCTGATTGTACTCTGATTGTGACTGTCAGGTGGTGCAATGTGGACAGAATTTGCTGTTACCTGGCCTGGGACTAGAAAGATTTGGGTTGAAAGGGACTTTAAAGCTCATCTCCTTCCAACCCCCTGCTAAGAGCAGCAATATCTTCCAGTACGCCACACTGCTGCAAGCCTCATTCAACCTGGCCTTGGACACTTCCAGGGATCCAGGGACAGCCACAGCTTCTCTGGGCAACCTGTGCCAGGGCCTCAGCGCCCTCTGAGTCACAAATTTCTAGCTAGTACCTCATCCAAACCAACCCTCTTTTGGCTTGACACCACTCCCCCTGGTCCTGCCATTACATGCCCGTGTGAAAGGTCCCTTCTTGTAAGCCCCCCTTAGGAACTGAGATCCTTAGGGTTGGAAAAGCCCTCTATGATGATCAAATCCAACCACTGAATAACTGAGGGATGCAACTGGACCCTTCCACAGAATTTGTGTCTTTTGTCCCTTTCTACCCCACCAGAAAGCAAAGAGCAGCATGGCTGAGGTGCCACAGGCCTGCACCCCACAATTTTCAGCCCCTGGTGAATGCAAATCAGCTCTAACCTTCTCAGGGCAGGAGAAGGGCTGCACACAGCAGCAGGATCAGGATCAGAAGAGGCTTTCACACACATCCAGGCTTGCCATGGCCTTCCTTTGGGTGACTTAGTTGGAGCCCAAGATCTGAACAAGATGCTCTGCATTTCAAACACTTTTTAGATCTAAACCATTATTTATTTGGATGAATAAATAAATACAAAAATAGGAAATTCTGAATAGAAAATAGGCTTCTTCAAAAACCCAGGAACTCATGAAGCTTTCCATTAACACATATTTTTGAGACAGTAAAAAACTCTGCACTTGCACCAGTCAGAAGTTAAAAGACAGGCTTGAATGTAGTAATTTTTGCAGAATAGTAGAAATAAGCAAATTTAACACCAAAGAGAAATAAAACTGCCAACATGCTGTTGGACTTTTAAAGAGGACAGAAGGAAGAATGAATGGCTTTGTTCATTTTAAAGCCATCCTGTTTAACCAAACATCCCCTCACGTAGTGAGGATGTAAGAACTGGCTGCCAAACCTTGTGGCTTGGCTCTCCAGGTATGCACAAAACCCAGTTCCACTCTTCCCCTCTGGGATACATCAGGTTCTGCCCTACAAAAGTCAGGGAAATTACCACTGAGGTCTGGAAATACAAATGAGAGCAGCAGAGCAGCTGTGCCCTCGAACACGGACGTGTGCGTGGCAAGGCACAACTGAGCCCTGGCCTGATTCATTTCTGTGTCACTTGGGCTGCATGTTGCTGCTGTGCCATGAAAACTCCCACCACACCAGCAGCACTGGCTCCTATCCTGTTTTGGGAATGGATATTTAGTACTGACCCCTGGTGAATGCCAGAGCGTTGGGTGTTTAGCAATTCATCCCTTTGCCCATAAATAAGCCAGTGGTGGATAGCATCACACAGCTCCTGGGCAGGACATTTATGTCCCCAAAATTTAAACAGAGAGAAGCTTTAGGTTTTCACACAAAGGAATTTGATAGTGGAAATGAAGCCCCACTCTTTCATAGAAGGAATGTGTGGCAGGCACGTGGGAAGGGGCTCAGCTGACAAAGGCAGCAATGGCCATGACCTTGAGCCCCGACTCGAGCCCGTAGGTCGAGAGCAGCACTGCATTGAGGAGCACATCAGCCCACAGCACGTAGGTCTGCCACAGCAGCAGGTACACGCTCAGCACCACGCTGCCCACCGTCAGCCCCAGGCTCAGCCCCAGCGGCGCCTCTGCTTCTGTCAGGTTACCCTTGAAACCTGCGAGGAAACACAAACCAAACTCTTTCTGTCCAATTTGCTCTGACAGCAGCTCAAGCTGTAACTCGAGAATAATTCCTGCTCAGAAATGGTCCTGGTTCAGACTTTGCTCTTACTGAGTCCTAAAAAGCTCAAAATACATTGAAATACCAGCCTGAATCAAGGCTCTGCCAGCAAACAACAAGCCCAACACCAATGGACAATCCATTTCAAAACAGGAAAACTAACCAAAGTTAATCTAAGTAAGTTCATCAGTTGATAGTCACAGCCAGGGCACCTCTTCTTACAACACAGAATCACTTCTGAAGCTGCATCTTTCTGAGCACTCAGCTTCAACCATCAAACTCTCCCTGAGCCCCCCAGCCCTGCACTCAACACTCAGTGCACTCCTGGAGTCCAGTTCTCATTTTCGAGTCTATTCCCTGCCAATCTATTCCTGTTTCAGATGACTGTCATTATGGAGAAGCTGTCCTTCTGTCTTCCCTGCAGCTTGTTTTCCAAGCTTAGCTCAGTAGATTTTGGTGTTTAAATACATTAGAGTTGAAGCCCACTTCTTTATTCATGGACCAGGCTCCAAACAAATACACAGAGAGCTTTAAGGCAGCAGAATAAATCCAACCCTGAAATCACTCAGATTGATCCAAGGCCCTGCGGAAATGTCTTTGGAATATTCAGCAGATTTTAATAGTGATTTGGTTTTTTTAAAAGCTAGACTTGAGGAAGTTTTAGCAAGCTCTGGACAAGGTCAGGAGGCCTTTCCCACCGTCCTTAGTGAAAGGAAGGTGTAGGTGCTTGCAGGTGTTCCCAAGAGTGAAAGAAAAGGTGTAGGGGTCTCCAAATATCTGCTCAACTGACAGACTCCATTTCCAAATGATTCATGTTTACAGATCACATTCCAGTTGCTCTGATAACATGACCTACCCAAGTACAATCGAGGCACTTCCAGGATGCCCATAAGAAAAAGCACGGTAACATCAGGAGCCAAAAGATCATCTGGATAACTGAAAACTTGACCTGGAAAATAAACCAGAGTAAATAAAGCAGAAAAACACAGC
This sequence comes from Erithacus rubecula, assembly GCF_903797595.1. Taxonomy (NCBI): domain Eukaryota; kingdom Metazoa; phylum Chordata; class Aves; order Passeriformes; family Muscicapidae; genus Erithacus; species Erithacus rubecula. The sequence goes on from NC_136688.1 coordinate 9,715,238, forward strand.
AGGACAAAACCCAGCTGTGTATCAGCACAGCCTGCTCTGGGGACAATACCTGCAACTCACTTTTGTAAATAATCATTGCAAGAGTTGCCAAGAAGTAGAAGATGTAATAGATGCCATTTACATAAAGCAGGATCTGTAAGGGAAGCGATGACAGCTGAAAACTCTTGTTAAGGATTTCTCATAGCAATGAGGTGGGATCTATTCCATAAAATCACCATTTCCCAGTAACCCCAAAATACATTGCACTCCTTCTTTATACTGAATGGTCCAGCTATGCCTGGCCTGTGGGGAGGGTTCAGGAAGGAACTAGAGGCTGTGAACACCACAGGCTGGGATAAAAGCTTGCTGTTTCAGGCTTGGCTTTAGTTCCTTTTTAAAGGAATTTTATTTGGTCTGCAGTGGGGCACCCATTTGCCTGAGGAAGTAGGGGGATCCGTGTAATTGCCCCAGACTACTTCTACACTTCTCAGTCAGCCTTAAGGAAGTTGACAGAGAGTTGGCAAACCCCATCAAACTTGTGTTTGGAGAAAGGCAGCTCTGTGCAGCAGCCAGGTCTTGTTCCTGCCCACAGCATGGAAATGCTGTGCTCCATACCTGTCTGAGCTCAGCTTTGAGATGCAAATTCCTAAGAAACAGCCTTAGTTCACTCCCCTCTCTCCCCCAGCCCTTTTAAAATCCTAGGAGTATCTCCAAGCAGGGATTTCATCCCAGGCATCTTTTACAGGAACTGCCCATCCCGTTTCTAAACCCACCCACGCACTGTGGATGGATTCCAGTTCCCAGAGCAGCTCATTTTATTAACACAAAACCAGGTTTTGGGGTTTTTCCAGTTGAAGGAAGGTGGAGCAAAAAATTACTAGATAGGTTCTAAGCATGGAAATCTCTAGAGCCAAGGGTGTCTCCTCCTAGGAGGTTGCTTGCATCTTGGCAGGAGTAAAGGTGGGGTGACTTACCATAAGAGAGGAGGAAGTTACTACTGAGAGCTGCTTTTACTACCCCTTGTCAGCTGTGTCAGCTGTCTGTGAGCTGTGATGGAGGGGGTGTGTCTCCTCCATCAACAGTTCATAAATCCAATTTTTAATCTCCTTTCCTATGAAGAAGAGTCAAGTCATGACTGCAGGGGGGCTAAAGGGGTTTCTGCAGGAGCAGGAGCTCATTGGGGCAAATCCTTGCTAAACTTGGACAAAACATCTTCCCTTGGAACCAATGTGTTCTCAGTTGTGCTTCCTGGGGATAACACTGATGGAAAATTCAGGAGCACAGACCCAGTACTGTGCAGAATTACTGGGCAGAAGATAGGAATCCACTTGAGGCAGTCTTCTCCAGGATTCTCACGTGCAGGGAGCAGTGGTACAGAAAGGATACAATCTCTGATGTTCTTCCTTGCCATGGAGAAGAAGAAAATAAAAATAAAAAAAAAAAAAAAAAGGCTAAATCCAGAAACATTCTAACGATACCTAAATTCTGTGAGGAATCTCTTTTTTCATCTCTCAGGAACATTTATTGTTTTCCAAATCGTGGACTTCAGTTTCCAAAAATAACCTTTTCAACTAGATGAAGCCTTAAATAATTTGGGGAAAATCCCTACTGGGAAAAGCCACTTTCAGTGAGGAACTTGAGGCTCTTTCAAGGCCTGAAGGAGTGCACAGGCATTATCCAGAACTTGTTCATCCTGTCCTTTCCTAGCAGATGACACTTCATTCCCTCTAACTATGCAGGAAGGAGGTGAACACTGGATCCATTTGCTTGTAAATTGTGAGAAAGTTTGTGGAGAACACAGGACTTCTGGGTTCCTCTAAATACCATCCCTCCAAACCAGTTCCCTTCACAAAATCATTCCACATCCAACCTCACTGTGTTCTGATGGCCCACAGAAATCAAACCAAGTATTTCCAATGATCCAATCAACACATTTCACTTTTTTCCTTATTATTTTCTGCAAAAATCACATAAAATTCTCGTGTAACATGGCACTGACCTACTAAAGCACCTCTTGAGACCCTCATTAATATTCCTGGCCTCTCTCAGACACATGAGGAATTGCACAGTCAAGATTTCTGTTACAGGGAGAGTAAAAATTGTGAAATGCCTTTAATTTCATTTAATTTCATTTCATCTGTCTCCTCAGGGACAGCTCATCATTGTCACCCCACCATCCTCATTCCTGAATTCCTGAGGTCAATGTCCTCTTCACCTCAGACTTTTATGCATTTAGGCCCAAAATAATGTCCCCTAACTCCAGGCAGCTAATTAAGGTGTTCAGTTTAGGAACACAGTGGGAACAGGGACATGATTTTAGGTGATTCATGTGTCCATGATCTGAAATGTCTCCTGGACCTGATCCTCTCCTCTCAGCTCTCTGTACAGGCACTGGGGGCTCCCAACCCATCCTGGCAATTCGGAATGACAGGACAAAGAAAAATGGCTTTGATATTGGGAAGAAATTCTTCCCTGTGGGGGTACTGAGGTCCTCGCACAGGTTTCCCAGGGAAGCTGAGGCTGCCCCTGAATCCCTGGAAGTGTCCAAGGCCAGGCTGGACGGGGCTTGGAGCAGCCTGGGATAGTGGAAGGTGTCCCTGGCCATGGCAGGGGGTGGGAGTGAATGAGCTTCAAGGTCTCTTCCAAACAAACCATTCCAGGATTCCACGTTCATTCAATATCCAAAACTGCAGCTACACCACTGATGCTGAATTGTATGATAATCAATCACGGAATCCCCTCAAAAGGCTTTATACTTGAACTCTCTTTCCTGAGAAAGAGGAGAGGGCAGTGCTCCTCCCGCAGCGCTGCAGGCGGGATGGCGGCTGCATTCCCGAGGAAGCGCTGCCTCCCTCCGAGCGACCGGGACACTGCACAGGGAAAAACGGGATCCCGAACACACCCGGCACAGCGACTGACTCAAAGGGACTATTAAACCCGAATGCACAATTGCCGTGCTCATCGATCAGGCTCACACGGGCTAACACTGCGCACAGGGATTCGAGTGGAACATGGCCCATGGGGAACAAAATGCTTTAACTTGTAATATAAAACTCTACTAAAGGCAGCAGCTGTGGTTAACATCACTCAGAGCACCTCACTGCACAGATTTGGGATTAGGATTCTTTTTTTTTACGAATTCGGCAAAAATTTTCTAAGCCACCTTTATCTACCCAGGACAGAAATGTACACTTTCGGAAGAAGACTTCGACCTCTGAAAGATTTGAAAAGTAATAATTTTGATCACACTAAGGATGAATTTTTTCCGCTCTGAATCCCAGCAGTTACCAAATTGAAGGAAAGATCTGGATTTTCAGAGGGTGTCTCTCGGCCTCAGGAAGGCGTCTTTGCTGGAGTCAAGGTGCTCCTCAGCCCGCCCATGCGCCAAGCCCCTGCTCACGGCGCCGCCTGGCTTTGCCTCAGCGTGTCGGGATTGTCGCGATTTGCCAACGGGGCTGGGCTCGACCTCGCTCTAGTCGTGTCCCCCCGCGAGAAATCACCCCGGTGGGCAACAGCCCCCCCGGTACCCCGGAAGGGGCTGTCGTGTCGCTGTCGTGTTGCTATCGCGACACCGCTCACCTCGGCTCGGTACCGCCATTTTGCCGCTCCGCCCCACCCGCCGCTCCTCCGCCGTCCCGGCAGCCTGCGCGCGGCCACTCGCCCCGCCCACCCGCCTTCGGGCGCGATCGGAGCGTTCGGCCCGGTTCGGTCGCTTTCGGGCGGATTCGGACGCTGCCCGTTCGGGCGTCTCCGTTCGGGCCGGCGAGCGGAGCTCGGGTACAATCGGAGAGGACTCGGCACACATCGGCGCTCCTCGCTACCGCCTTCGGCAGATATCGGAAACCGCTCGAACGAGCTCGGGACTCTTCGCCTCGCCGGGCCGCACTGCTCGGGGACTCGGCCGCGTTCGGGCGGGCTCGGGTCTCACCCGATCCGTCAGGTACCGCTTCGGGCCGCGCCGCGCGGACTCGGCCGCACCCCTTTGGCCAGCCGCCAGGGAGCGCGCGCGCCGGCCGCCTTCGCGCGAGGCCCGAGCGGCTCGGGCCGCTTCGGGCCTCATCGGAAATCGGTCGGAAGGCCCCGAACACGCTCGTCAGCGCTCGGGCAGGCTCGGCTCCGCTCGGCTCGCCGGCCCCCCCCGCCCGCACGACCCCCCCTCAGGCGCGCCCGGGGGGGCGGCGGGGCGGACTCGGCCACCCCCGGCCCCGCGCATGGAGCACAGCGACGGCGACCCGGCCGCCGGACAGCTCGGCTTGCCCGCGGGACCCGGGCAGCAGCAGGAGCCGCCGCAGGCAGCGGAGGGGGAGGCGGAGCCCGAGGAGGAGGAGGAGGAGGCGGTAACGGTGATGGCGGCAGAAGCCGAGCACATCGAGATGGGAGCCCCGCCAATGCCAAGCGCCGACGAGGCCGCCGCCGCCGCTGCCTTCGCAGGTCAGGGCGGGCAGCGCTGCCTCAGCCCGCCCGGGGCTCCCGCAGCCCGGGCTCCGGCCCCCACACCGCCCCCGGCGCTCGGGCTGGCGCGGCGAGCTCCCTCGGGGAGCGCTCCCACCCCCTCAGCGAATCCCACACTCCGCCCCTTCACAGGCAGTGAAGAGCGGGAGCCGCCCCGCCGCGGCCCCGTGTCCCGGAGCCGGCGGCCGAGTCGTGCCCCGCGGCCGCCACAGCCTGGGTGTCTCCGCCCGAGCGCCGCTTGTTCTTTCACCCTCGCCCCACGTGGAAACCCAGAGGTTTGAGCCAAGCCGGGCTCTGCACACCACAGAAACGCTGGGCTGTACATTTGGACAGTTCTTAACTGGACGAAGTGCACAGGCCATGGCACCATGGGAATTAATACATGACAGAGGCACACTGTTGTTTAGTTTATCCTGATGTTTTCCAGTCACCCCTATGTAAATAAAAGCATCACAGCTCGGAATATCCCTAGTACAGGTGCAACACTTATTTTTCCCTTAGTTCATCACACCTGATAGTGACTGCTCTGGCTTAAATGAGGTTAAAGCCTGAACCCAAGGATCAATAGAAATAAGAGTGATTATGTTCATAACAACTTATAGATGCCATGAAAAATAAAATTAATCTGTTCATCAGGCTCTCTGCATGTAGCAGAACATTAAATTAATCCTGTTTTACATTCCAGAAGTCACCACAGTGACAGTAGCCAACGTGGGGGCCTCTGCAGACAATGTTTTCACCACATCTGTGGCCAATGCAGCTTCAATTTCAGGACATGTGTTGGTAAGTCTGTCCTTTCATTTGAGGACGTTTGAAGACATTTCTCAGTGTAAATGAAGAGCTGTAGTAAGGTCAAAGTCTTGTTTACATTGCAATATCCAGGCATTAAGCCACAAACTCATTAGCTGGGGGATACACAGGGATTTTCTTCCTAACTTTTTTACTTTTTCACCCACACGTGCTCATCCTGTAACAGAACTGATGCCCTGGAACATGAAATATTTGAATTTGCTTGTCTGAAAACTCAAAAATTAACCTAATAACTGCCATACTGATTGAAGTTTTGGGGTACCTGTGACTTACTGAAATCTATTTGTGTTGAAGTATTTTAATCAGTTTAAACTCTCTATTTCTTCTGTAGTCTGGGAGAACAGCCCTCCAAATTGGGGACAGCTTGAACCCTGAAAAAGCCACTCTGATAGTGGTGCACACAGATGGCAGCATTGTTGAAACCACCGGGATCAAGGGGCCTTCAGCACCCCTCACACCAGGTATTAGACAGTCAGCTTGTGCTGGGTCACTCTCCCAGAGGCAGGCTGCTTCTCCACTCTACTTGTCATTCTGCAATCCAAAAATAAGTGCATAATTTTATAAAGATGGTTTGCCCTCTCTTAAAACCATAAAGTTGTTCAGATTGGAAAAAACCTTTAAGATACCAAGTCCTCACATAGTATTGTGTGTATGTCTTGGGAATTAAAGAATATTTTTTTATCTTTTGGTTTTTGTTTTGTTGGGTTTTTTTTATTGTTGTTGTTGTTTTTTCCTGTCAGAAATGTGTTTAATTTCCTCATTCTTTGCCCTAACCCTGGTAAAGAAACTGCTTGAAAAAAATGTTGCCCCGTTACTGAGCTTTCTATAGCCATTCCACCCCCGAGGGCAGACGGATCATTTTAACATGGTCCCAGTTCTTTCCAAGGGTCCTGGAACACACTTTCATGTCCAGTCAGGTCGCTAGCTGATCCTTTAGTGTCTCTGTCGCTGGTTTTGTTCAGGGCTGAGGTTTTGTTCAGGGCTGCCTGGCAGTTTCCTGGCTGCCCACGAGATGGCACAGCAAACCTTCAGTGCTCTAAAACTCCCCATGGGATGGGCTCTGGGAAGGGGAATCTCCAGCCAGCTCCTTACACCACGGCTTACAGGCGGTGTAAGGATAAAATCACAATCTCAGCACTTATTCCCTATTAGAGCCGGTTTCCTCAGGATCTCTTTGCTTCATTATCAGCCCTTCTCAGTTCGTTCAGGCTGAGATTTTGTGTGCTGCTCATTGTGGGGGAGGTTCCAGCTGCTCCAGTCAACCCCCTGGCATATCACCCACCCGAGCATGGGATGGAACACCACTCTGCCTTTTGGTGGCTGACACCTTTCTTCTCTCTTTTCTCCAAGGACCACAGTCTCCTCCTACCCCTTTGACAGCTGTCCAGGGGAAAAGTGGAACCAAGTACAACTGGGACCCGTCTGTGTACGAGAACGAGCTCCCGGTGCGGTGCCGGAATATCAGTGGCATTCTGTACAAGAATAGGCTGGGCTCAGGTAACTGCCACCGGGGCTGAGGGGTGGCACAGCTCCTTCTGTGCCCTTCTTTTAATCAGGCTGTTCTTAAGGGCTGATCATGAGAGAAAATAAGCCAAAAGAGTTTCCAAGCCAGCCCAGCGCCTTTTGATTTTATTGTTCCCTTTTGTTTTGCTTTTTCTTCAGAGGCTTTTTAACTTTTCTTAAACCTGCCAATATCCAGGCTGCCACGCCATGAGTCTCCTCAGTAATAGGCAGATTCCTCTAAAGATTTTTTGCCTCATGAGTAGACTTGTGTTTTTGCAAAGCTCTGAAGAATCCCTGCTGGAATGCAAATAGAGAGTTTGTCTCTTCATGGGGCTCCTGAGCTGTTCCTCTTGTCTTTTATCCCTGTGGGGAAGCTGGGGAAGCAGCAGCAGAAATTGCCAGCCAGCTTGGCTGCCCAGTGCAGTGCTTGCTTCATGGACAGAAAGTTTTCTTCAACACAAAAAATATCAGAAATTTAAGTGCAAATCGAGTAAAGTCTTAAATTTGTGAGGTTCATACAATAAAGACCTTTCTTGTGGAGGAGTAATTTTAATAGTCTTTTGAAACCCAGAGTTGGAGCTCTGACCACGCCAAGCTCATCCTTAAGCTGGCCTAACAGTGTATTTTGGTGCTTTACTTCAGGAGGCCGTGGCAGGTGCATAAAGCAAGGAGACAACTGGTACAGCCCCACGGAGTTCGAAGCCATGGCGGGGCGAGCCAGCAGCAAGGACTGGAAGAGGAGCATCCGCTACGCCGGGCGGCCCCTGCAGTGCCTTATCCACGTAAGGTTAAGTTTGCTCCCTCCTTTCTGTGGGAAGGGGCAGCTGGAGCCAGGTGCTGATGGCACCAGAAGCAGCACTTGGTTTGGTTGAGAATCAGTGACATTGGGGAATTCTTTTTGACTTATCTCAAATAGCGCAATGGGAATCTTGCTTATACTGGAAAGAGTTTCTGCAGAGTGAAGCCCAGCCTTGAGCTGTGCCACAGGAATTGAACTCTTACCCACAACATTGTAATTCAGTAACCTGATCTTCTTCAATGTCTTTGCCTGCCACATATTCTTCACTTTCACCATTCATTATTTGGGTCCTTTATTTGAGTCTCTGGAGAACTTGGCATTGCCACTAGGCTGACAGTCAATTTCTGTTTGGGCAGAAATCAAGTCTCAAATTCATATATCCTGGCCTTTGGGTGGGGAAAAGGTTTGGTTTTCCTTTTCTCTCCTCTGACCCTTTCACCCCATTTCTCTGGTGTGGGGAACTGTCCTTTCTGTTACTGCACAGTATCCAGGGTACCACTCTAGGAGCCATCCACATTTCTTAGCAGGATCATGGTGTGCTCTGGGTGGTTTTGGTGACTCTCATGCTGAACTGGTCACTTCTGATTCCAGGATGGGATTTTAAATCCCCATGCTGCCTCGTGTACTTGTGCTGCTTGCTGTGACGACATGACACTGGTGAGTGGGAGGCTTTACATCCATTACTTTAGGAACTAATTATTTTGTTGGACAAATTAACTGGTCAAGCTGCCACAGCTCTTGGCCAGTCATGAGTGTCCTGGGAATTGAGTGCCCTGACACAGGAAAGTTCAGGGACAAGTGCTTTGTCCCTGCCCCGTAGAGAAAGGAGATAAGGAGCTGCTGGCATTATTGCAGAACAGCCTCAGTAAAAGTAGGTCATACTTAGTGCTTTTTTCTTTTTTTTTTTCTTATTTTCTAATTAATATATCAATGCAAAATGCCTTTTGGGCATGTTAGTGCTATTCATGATTTTCGACTCAAATTTCACAATGTTTTGAATTGGAAAAATATTTTTGTAAAGAAGTGACATCGTAATCTTACAATAGATCAATGTTTTCATTTTAAAACTGCTTAGGGCTTTTGATTAGTTGATTTGGGGTTTGAATTTTTGCCACTTTGTTTCAAAAATTAGTTTTAAATCCTGAAGCAGGAGAAGACCTTGGCTTGACCTGGTGCTTTCTGTTTCTTTTCTGCTATGATCTGACTGATGTGCTTGTTTCCTAGTCTGGAACTTCTTCCTCTCTTCTGCTCCCTCTTTTTCTCTGTTCTTCTTCCACTTTGGCCAGCAGCTGATTATCTGCCCAGTTCTGCTTCTTAAATAATAGTGGGGAAATTGTGCCTCTTCAGCTAGAGAGAGCTGAGTTTAACTTTTTTTTTTTCAAAATTCTTTTTATTTGGAAAACTTTTGAGTGCTTTGGTCTATTGTTGCAAACCACACATCATCTATGGCAATCCGTGCTGTTGTTCCTGGAAATGTTAGAGTAAACCCAAAGTCTCCAAAAAGGTGCCTCAGTTAATGCCTTTTCCTTTTTTATTTTCATTTTCTTTGTGTTTTTTTTCTACCCAGAGTGGCCCTATACGACTCTTTGTGCCATATAAAAGGCGGAAAAAAGAAAATGAAATACCTGCAACTCCAGTGAAGAAGAATTGTTCCAAAAACATCACTCTGCTTCCGGCCACTGCTGCAACTACATGTAGGTTCTTTTCTTCTGATAAAAATTGCTTCCTTTTTTTGGAGAGTTGCCCTAAGTTTTTTATGTCCATTAGTGGCCCCTTGGAACTGTGTAGCTGAAAAAAATACCACTTTTTTGGTCATATTATTTTCATTGGATGGTTTTATTGGTTCAGTGTCACTTCTGATTTTATAGAAAGTAGCACAGTGTTGCCACATCTGGACACACCTTAAATAGGAATAAGTGCAGCTCTAGACCTCCATTAGACTCATGTTTAAGCATTATGACATCCTTGTACTGTGAATAGTAGGTTTCATATTTTGTGCTAAAAGTGAATGTCCTATGCATGGAAGTGTTCAAGGCCAGGCTGGATGGGGCTTGGAGCAATTTGGTTTAGTAGAAGGTAACCCTGCCCATGGCAGGGCAGTGGAAGGAGATGACCTTAAGGCCCCTTCCAAGCCCTAGAATTTCAGGATTCTATGGTTACAGTGTATGATTGTATTGCCTCTTGCACCAGCTCTCAGTGGGGGGAGAATTATGGGGTCCTGGCCTGGATCCATAATGGATTTCAGGTAGATTTTTCGCAAATAACAACTGAGAAATTTCCAGTTGGAATTAGGTTTTAGGGGAGGCTGGCCCTTCTCTGCTCTGCCAGAAATCCCCATTCCATCCCCTGAGCTTTGTGTCCCTTAGAAGCTGGAGTAAGATTTGTGCTATTCCTTGTAATACATAGAAGAAAATCTGGAAACAGCTGGAAAGAAACCCGCAGCCTGAAAGTCGTTAATGAAGGAGACAGAAGGTGGTGCTTTGATCTCCACATCCCTCTCCAACATGCAGCTTTGTTAGTTACTGCTTTGATTGACAAATCATCTGTGTGAGAACAGGAATTAATTTGCAAGCTGATGCAGCTCACACGTCCCCGGTCACATCCGTGTGTCCTCCTGCTCGGCACACTGGCATCATCTGCACGGTAACAGTACAAAGTGAGTCAAGGAGGAAGCAACAGAAATCTAAAAAAGGAGCAAAAAAAGCAAGATTAGATCATCAGCAACAGTAGGAGGAGGAACACACAAGGATTCTGCAGAGCTGTTTTATGGCTTTGGTTTCTTGAGTCCCCAAATAGGTTTAATCTGTATTGGTTTGTTCTGTGAGGTGCTGTTAGGCTGCTTGTTCTCTCTGGGAAGAGTTAACTGGCACTGGAAGAGAGAACTTCTTGTTTTAGTGGCCACATACTTCACCAGCCAGAAATTTGTAGCTACAGTATTTTAAAATTTAATTATTGTGTGCCACAGAATCAGGCCATCACCAGTTAATGGTACCAGTTAAATAATCCTTTTTTAAATGGGTTTAAACATTCTGAAGCCACTCAGGTATAATTATCCAAAAGGATTTTGTGCGTCGTTCCTTGCATTGGCTGAACACATTCTATCACTTTGTGTAGATAAACAGCTAAAATTGTCCATCTGTCATGGAATTAGCTGTAATCCACAGGTTGTTATGTTGGTTTAAGTAGCAACAAACACTTGCTAAAATTGTCATGAAGCAGCAAGAAATTCATGGAGTGTGTGGCCTCACTGAATCTTTATGGGAGGTGTTAAGTTATAGCTCATAAAATAACTGAAAAGGTGGTGGTTTGGGAGGTACTAGGTTGCAAATTAACGTTTTGTCCTCGTGCCCCCAGAGCCTTGGAAGGACAGCAGAGCCTTCAGAAGCCCATTGGGGCTTTTATTCCCATTTCCAGCTGCGCTGGTCACAGGCATGATCCCAACTGGGTTATCCCAGGCTGGTGATCTGTGAGTCCCCTGAGCTTGGGATGGCACAGCCCAGGGATATCAACAGCTGGACAGGCATGTTCTCCACACTGAGTGTTAATTATGAAAGTGCTTTAATGTTTCCAGTCACCGTGACTCCCTCTGGACAGATCACGACCTCCGGAGCGCTGACCTTTGACCGGGCATCCACCGTGGAGGCCACGGCCATCATCTCAGAGAGCCCAGCACAGGGGGATGTTTTCACTGGAGCCACTGGTAAGAGCTCAGGTGTCTCCTAGACAGCTGTGGGGAGGAGGAAAAGGGGATTGGATGCCACTGCTGCAGGAAGGAACATTGTGAATGCTATGCAAAGGATTTATTTGCTCAAGGGAATCACTGCTAAAGGCACTGTCCTTCCTGTGAAATCATTTCAGCAGTTTGAAATCTTAGCAGTTGCACCAAAGGAGAAGCTTTGCCCAGGTGTGGCAGCTGCTAATGTTCACCTCTGCTGAATTCCTAGGATTTATGTTCACCTCTGTAATTTTTTTTTTTACTCCTCATTTAACCTAAAATATTTCCAAAAAGCCCAAACTAGGTGAGGGTTGTAACAGATTGAAAAATTCCAGGATAAATCAAACAAAGTATAAATGCATGGCATACATTTCAGTTCTCTCAGTTTGTGTCATGCTTTGGGTTGTGGGCTCTCCTGGAGGAATGATCCTGCTCTGAGAACCAGAACCCTGTGATGATCGTGGATATTTTGGTGTATGGGATGGAACCAAGGAACCTGTGGCTCTAATGGTTAAAGCAGAGCATGGTGGAGCAAGGATCAGGATTCCTTGCTTGCTGACTTTGTGAGATCCTGCTGCTGTTTCACGTTTCCAACCCTTGGGAACTACCAGAGAGTGTAGGAACTTGTGTAAAATGTAAAAAAATAGGGGTGAATGCAGCATAAGAAATGCATGCCAGGTGTGTTAGTGATTCCCAAGGCCCTTGTTCTCCTGCAGTTCAGGACACCAACGTCCAACAGCCTTGCCGAGTGTCTCATCCAGAGCCTCACTATCCCAGTTACCAGGACAACTGCCAGATCTCACCTTTCCCTGAGGCTGCACTGCCAACATCTCATCCCAAAATCGGTACGTTTGCTCTCAATTTCCTCCCATCTTTTTCAGCAAAGGTAAAGATTAGGGCAGAAAATTAAACTTTGCTCTATTTTGCTTGTGAGTTTTACAGATACTAAGATTTGGACAAGCAGGTTTCTCCTCTGTGGGAAGTTTTTCACTCTTTATTGTGAACTTTGATTTGTTGATTCTGCCAGAGGCGGCTGCTGTGATTTTGCATTGTGAGTCATCTTGCATCCCTGCCTTTTCTAAAGTTCTTGCTTCCAGACTTTTGTTCTCTTTGGGATAAACATTTAGTGTTCGATCTGAGGAGAACAGCCCCTGTTAAAATCATGTCATAGAAGCTTTTCTAGACATCTTCACATGGCTTTATGACTCCAGTGGTGCATGCTGGGGGTACTTTTGGGCAGGTTTGGTGTCAGTTTTCAATCCCTTCTGTATGACCTTTATTTGGAGCAGCACAGGATGTTCCTGGTCTCTAGAGTAAGATCTTCTTGTGTTTAAGACTTAATCAGATCTTGATGTTACTAATTAAACATTGATTGTTTTTTCACCGGTGAATTCTTTCTCTTGCCTGATGTACTTGTGCCAAAATAAGGAATCGGAAGTAATTCCTGTTTGACACGTTATCAAATGTCATGCAGGGATAAATATTGTGCTGGAAGTGGAGAGTGGGATAGGCTCTTGTGCAAACAGACACTGATAAAAAAGACCCGTTTATCTCGTACTCATATCTAAGTGCAAATAGTTCAACGCCACTTGTGTGCAAAGTCATTAAAATTGCTGTTTTAATTAAGGGTATTTTGAGGTAAGAACCCTGCACAACCCTGAAGCTGGTGGTGCCTTCTTTTTGCTAGTAAAGAATTCAGTGAGGAATGTCGAGGTCACTGTTTGTAGATATGAATGTTTTGGACTGAATTTTACAGCAGATGGTGATTATTTACTGCTAGAGTTACATTTTGGAAAAATAAAGCCAGATAACATTTCTTCCCAGAATGTTACCTAAGCTGAGCTGACACTGTGTCTGGTGGAGTTTCTGGGTCTGGATTTAATTCCATCATACCCTGATCTCCCAGCTTACATGCAAACCTAATGTGAAAAAGAGGTGGTTCAGTGACACAGTAACTGCTAGGTCATTACAGGGCTTCCCAGCCCATGTTTTTGGGAAGTCCCTGTTTGGAATACACTCACTTGGAAGTAATGGTGCCTGTGTGGGGTTAAGTCTAGTGTCTGGCCAGGCTTATGTAGAGGTCAGAATTCAGGAAGCACAGAGAGTATGATGTGGATCACACATTTGCATTTTTTTGTTTGAACCTGAGAATTAACATCTGGGTAGGAACATTAGGATGTTTCTGTAAAGTATTGGGTCAGTGAGTGATTTACTCTGACCTTACCTAGCCATGGCTGAGGGAAACATTGTTGGCAGTGGTGGAGGAGCTCCTGGGAATGCTGCTTTCACTGCATCATGGTGCTTCACAGCAGTGCAGGCAGGTGTTAAACTCTTCCCAGAGCCATCCAGCTCAAGAGGAGGTGTTCTTATCCTGTGGATTTCAGACTTCCCATGGGCTTGTTCTGCACAGACCTGCACTTGATGTTGCAGAAGGAATGATCTGTTTAACAAAAACTTTCCTGGACTGGAAATTTTGAAAACCATATTTTAAAAAAATAATCCAAACAGCACAGAATAAACTCAAAACCCAACACCTACCCCCCCACACTTTGTGGAAATGAAACACCCTAAGTGTCTATATATTCTCTTTTGTTCCTTATGTCCAGTGTTGACCTCTCTGCCTGCCCTGGCGGTGCCCCCCACGACGCCCACCAAAGCCATGTCACCCTCGGTGGTGAACAGGCTGGAGGTGACGGAGCAGCGGAGCTGGCTCTACCTGGAGGAGATGGTCAATTCCCTGCTCAGCACAGCACAGCAGCTGAAGACTCTGATTGAGCAGGCCAAGCAGGCCAGCTCCTCCTTCCGCGAGGCCGCTGTTACACAGGCCAAGATCCAGGCTGATGTGGAGAGGAAAGAGGTAACTGTGCCACAGGGGCTGAGGGGGCTCAGCCAGGGGCACCACTGGGCCTGAGTGCTGAGCAGAGTAGTTCCTGCAGCAAGTGATACTGGAAATTGAGCAGAATACTTCCTGGAGCAGTGATACTGGAAATTGTTTCTCCAAGCCTTGAAAGCAATGTTAGCAAGAGAAATCTTCCCAAGTTATTTGTATCATGGGGAAAGAATAAAGCGCTTTGGGATTCCCAGAGGTGTGGGCAGCAGGCTGCTTGTACAGACTGTTTGGTGTCACGATCCTGAGCTTTCCCATCAGCTGTCCATAAATTTATGGGATGTGGGCACTGAGTCCTGGTCTGAGAAAGCTGGTGAGTGTTCAGCGGTGCAGTGGCTGCTGTCAGGTGAGCTGGGCTGTTAGAGCCTTTCAATGGGATATGTGGAACAGCATAAACTCCCCAGGGTTTAGGGGGAAGTGTTCTGTCCCAATGTAATGAGGCAGTCGGGGAGGATTGTTTTTGATAGATTTATCAGAGGAAAATAAAGCACAAATGCGACAGTATTATATCTGAATATAAAGAAGGGCAAGTGTCCTCTTGAAGGGGGCTAAGAGAGCAGAGAGGATAAAAGAGAGACGGAGAAAGAAACAGAAGACAGGGCCAGCGTTACCACGAGAACAGCGGCGCTGTGTCAGCCCCAGCTCAGCAGGCGGAGCGTGCGAATTGGGAGCCGCGGGAGCCTCTCGCTTTTGTGAGTGGTCGGGCGCAGGATTCAAACGGCGGCGGCAGCGCTCCTCGGCTCTTGCGAGCGGCTGGCGGTGGGTGCAGGCGGCAGCTGCGGGCTTGTCTGGGCGAAGGCAGCGAGGACAGGCTGTTCGCTGCGGGCTGGAGCTGTGGCGGGTTGGTGACAAACACAGTGGCGGGTGGCGGCGGTCGCGGCTGGGGACAGGCGGCTGCAGCTGCGCCTGGGAAACGCGGTGGAGGCAGCTCGCCCCGGCGGGGAGACAGCGGAGCACGAGGTCGTCGAGGCAGTGAGCTGGTTCGCAGAAACAGTGAAGGAGGGCAAAGCAGGTAGGGGCAGAGAAGCAGGACCGCAGGGAGGAAAAGGTGAGGAGTGGAGGGGAAGAAGGGCCCAGGTGACCCTCTGAGTGAGCCCCTGATCTCTCCAAGAAACCCGAAGCAAAATGGCTCGCCATTTTGTCGCAGTTAGCTGCTTTTGTGTGCTAAGGGCTCCTTCCACAGCCCGGCTTCCCAGGCATTCTTCATGGGCATCCGGACATTTGCCCCTCTGGCAAGTGGGGCGGGTCGCTCACTGCCTGGTCACCGAGGCTTTTTCTACCCCTTTTGACTGCCAGGCGAAGCCTTCCCAGGAGCAGGGTTGGCAGTTCTTGTGCAGCCTTTACAGGAATCATTCATCTCATGTGTAGCATACATTGAGGCATAAATAAAAATCAGATTAATCCCTCTTAGGAAAATAAGCAGTACATTTTAGAGGTGTCTTGCTGAGGACTGTGCAAGCAAAGCTGACTCACACAAGTCCTGTGGTAGGACTGGCAAGCTGCCTGGCCTCACAGGAGCTCTGACTGATTCCCGTCTCCTCTTTCTTGTGGACAGGGATTTTTCACAAGGACTGCCTTCTTCTTCCTGCTGTTCTCTGTAACTGATGCACGGTAGGGATCTCAGATCCTTCTGACCAGGTCATGCATGCACCCAAGTATGGGTATACTGGATGTGTTTTCCCTCTCCCACAGGTCCACAACTGCTGCTGTGGACTGGGGAGAGAGAGGTGGGGGCAGTGTTGGAACTGGTGTCACCGTTGGTAGCTGCTGAGCTCCCTTCCCAATCACCACATTCGTGCTGGTGCCATTAGTGTTGTGCTAATGTCAGCTTTCCACTGAATCCATAGGCATGAGTGTGCAGTGACTGGCCTGGAAGAGAGGTGTGGGAAGACTTTGCTGGAAGCTGAGGACCCCTAGGACAGTCTTTGCAGCCTCTTTGCCACATTGTCTCTGCTAAACTCTCTTGTACGCTGCATCCTTGATGTGCAGGTGTGTGATACATTGGGAGTCTAATCCTTCCCTGCTTTGCTCCTGCAGAACTGGTGCCACTGCTGCTGTCCAGGTTTGGGCTACTGCTGGGAAGCTGCACGGAGTGTGAGACACTGAAACATTGGAAGCTTTGGCACAATTCAGAGATAAACATCTGCATTTGTTGAACTTCACTCTGCTCTTTTTCCTGTCTGTGTGCATCTTCCTTTCTGTTTATCCTCACAGTGGTTTCTGGAATGGTTGTTCAGTTCCTTCTCCACACCCTCTGATCCAAAACCAGCTCTCTTTGATTTTCTTCTAGTTACTTCTTGTCCTGGGAATAGGAGTTAAAATCCCTCCTGTGTCAAGCTTACTTGACATGGGAAGGATGAGCACGTGATGTTTCCAGAGAAAACTCATTTTCCAGAAGTAGCTGCATCCCCAGTTACACTACTTGTGTCTCACCATTCTCACTGTGTAATGGGGACTCCACACTTGTGCATTGTGGTGAAACCACATGCTCATGGTGGTATTTTTTATCATCCAGACAATTCTAAGCTCTGCTGGCGGCTGGAACCATCCAGTCAGTACCACTCTATAGCTATCTCTGAATTAATTCCTGCTTGTGAATTCCATATTTGGACAAAACTGTGTCCTTGGTACAGGGAAGCAATTACACTAAAGGTCAAAGAATTGGCTCTGCTTTTGTGTTGGTCCAAGGGCCTTTCCCAATTTCCTAGTGGTTTGTAATATGAGTCTCTTTCCCACTCTGAGTATGTGTGTGGTCCCATGGCTTTTTGGGCAGTTAAAGTATATGAGAGACAGACAGAGGGGTCTTCCTGCTCTTCAAGTAGGGGATTTTTTGGGACCAGTTTAATACAAAGGAAATCGGTGCTTAATCACCACTTTCTTTGTTCCACTGACAGAACTTCCAAGGATGAGTAAACAGGGGGAGCCTTTCCTGGTGGTGTCCTTGTGTTGGAGCTGCAGGGTGAGGCTGGGCCACAGATGAGATGATAACAGAGCTGCAGACTCAGCTCTTCCTGGAAGACTGACTTAGTACAGAGCACTGTTGTAGAGATCTGATAGAAACAGGCTGGTTCCCAACTGGATACACAAACTTAGGTGCCTTGTTGTATGTTACACATCACTCAGTATAGTGTGATTTGCTATGGTATTTATATTTATTATTTAATGAGCTTTGGAGTCATTAAATATCGCAAATGAGCTGTCCTGCTCCTATACAGCAGCAGTTAGGTTGCCTTAGCTTTAAATAGCAGGAGCTGTGCTCTGTGCTGGGCAGTATCAGTATTGTGGGACTCACACAGCTCTGGAGTGTGTCTAACGTGAGGGGTTTGCACTCTGCCTCCCTGCTCGTAGATCTCAGCCCTGTGTCAGGGCCTGGGATCATCCTTATCCCTTCTGAAGGAGCTGTTCTAAGTGCTGGAGTTAAAGGCTTCACCACCAGGGAGGTTTTTTAGCACATAATTTAGTATTTTGGCAGTTCTGACATGCGCTCAGTTGCTTTCTTAATTTCTGTAAATTTGTTCAAGGGTCATGGTTTGTTGGGCTTATTTCTACACTGAGGATCTCCTTCAAATTTTCTTTTCATCTTTCCCACAAGTCATTTTGACGCCCCGGGTAAGTCCTTGGCCTCACTGTGCCTCAGATGAAAATAACACTTCCTTCACAGAGAGCTCATGTGCAAGTTTGCAGTGGTAGGATCCTCTGAGTAAGGTTACATTTGTATTACTAAGAAGTCCTGGGCAATTATGTCTGGAAAGGAAAGCAAACCATGAGCCCTCCAGCTCCATGTTTATATGAACTACCAAAATGCGTCATCGTATTATAAAAAATGGAAATGTGGAGACATTTACAAGGTTTTCCTGAATTGCAGCATTTTATGTGGGATTAGTTAAATACAACTGCTCTGGTGGAATTTCATGTGGCTGTTAAGAAAGAGTTCTTGAGTATCAGTAGTAATTAGGTTGTAGCTGAGTATCTGATCCCTTAGTTAATATCTCCATGTTGGCTTTACTGCATTTTTTGGTGAGGGAAAAACATTTAGGAATTTAGGGTGACATTTGCAGATCAGGCCCAAAATGAAGATATTAAAGGCAGAACTGACATGCGTTAGTGTGCTTGGGCAATCTAATTTTTTTGAGTGTTCCTTAATCCATTGTTTATATCAGATAAACTTTAGAATGGGGAGATTGCATATACTCACCAAATTCTGTGCCAGAATTGCTGGGGGATAATAAAGACATTCGAGAAATGCCTTAAATGGATTTTCTGTAGAAGTTAAAGGGAACCAGTGTTGCAATCCCACAGATGTTTTAATTGGAATAGCCCTCTGTAAAGTAGGAATGCTTGTGGAGCCTTGCTCGTTTGAAAGCAAGGTGGAAAATTAAATCAGCAAACAACTGGGGCATATGAAAGCTTTTTTTAAGATTAAACCAGTTCAGGGCTGGAGAGTATGACATTAATCTAAAAAGGGTAGGACAGTTAAGAAATATGTCTCTGGTCAGCAAACAGTGGCTTGTGTACTGCAAACTAGCAGTGATTCTCTTGGGAATTGCAGGTTCTGGGTTTTGTGGAGCTGTTTCAGTGAAAGATCTGAATGTGTCTGGCTTGTTCCTCTCTCTTATCACACCTTTTCCTTCTCCATGGTTTGTGCATGGTGGGAATTGCCTTGTCAAATAGGGCAAAACCAGATCACATCTCTGGCAGGCAACAGCAAGAGGTTTCCCTGCCTCTGCCTCTATCTGCCTGGAGATTTTAAACTTAATTTCTGTCATGGTAATATCAAGGTTTTGAAGGTTGTGGTTTCACAGGAGAATAAGTACTGTGCTCTCAGATCATACACTTGTAAATTAAGCCTTTAATCTCCTTATGTGTGTCAACTCCTGGATGAACCTGCTTGGCCTGGAGGAAGGGGTTTGGCTTTTTTTTAACTTTTTAACTATTCCAAATACATTTAAGCCAGAGTTAGCACATAATTAATTTGTGATTGGGTTTGGATGTCATTGGTTTGGAACACCTGTCCCCCATTTCTGAGCATGGTGCTGCTGCAACAGGTACAGCAGCACCTGCTTGGGCTTGAGCTGGTGTGAAGTGTTTCTGCCAGGCAGCCAAAGCAGGCTGTGAACATCACTTCCAGAGGAGTGATGGAGTCACACCTTGTTCTGCAGCCCTCTAGCTCTTCTTTGCAAGAAGGAAAAATTATTATGGTTAGTGCTTCTCTTAAAGTCTAAGGTGTGTTAATTTTGTTCAGGCTTTCTTTCTCCCTAATCCTTTTTGTTGGGCTGTACCTTCCCTCCAGATTCCTTTGCCTCTTAGTGGATTAGGATCACTGGATTTGACCCAAAATTTGGCCCCAGAATGTGCCACTTGGCCCTGTTACCTTGGTGTTTTCCTCATGTTTCCTGTGCTAATTTCCCAGTTTCTGTGTGTGGGGGTCGCAGTTAAACCCCCCACTTTAAGGACATGTGTGTGGCTGGATGGAGTGGGGAGCTGGGCTTGGAGGAAATGCTGTGCTGACCTGGCAGTTTGTCACCTCAGCCCGTTTTCTCACTGGCTCCTTGCCCTGTCTCTGCATCAGGTGACACTGTCCCTCTCCTAGAAGGGAGGAGTGAGGGGCCACCCTGTCCTCTTACAGCTGCAGTGTGGGACTGGGCAGACACAGCTCAGCATGGGGACCCTCCATCCTAGCACCCTTTCCAACCCTCATGTCATGCTCTAGCTGGGAAATGACATGTCTGGTGTGTTTTCCTTGCAGCAATACCAGAGCCAGTTATTCCAACAAACAGAGGATGTGGATGGGAAGACAGAAATCATCATCAAGGTAGGCTGGGGATGTCTTGTGTTGTGAAGAGCCTTTTTATTTTTGTCCCATTCCTTTTAAAGACACAGAGGTTTTGTCTTTGCTATGGAATCCTGTGCTCTGTGTCTGGCCTTCTGGCCAGGGATCTGAGCCCTTCCTAGTAGGGCCAGTGCTCCAAGCAGTGTCTCCCCTTTAGCAAGCATTCCTGTTTCCTATGCTCCTTCCCTGTCACCTGGCCAGGTTCATCAGTCTCTGTCACTTCTGAGTGGTAGTGCTGCAGCTCTGGTGAGTGGCTGTCACAGAGCTGTGGCAGGAAGAGAACTTGCTTCCTTTCTGTCCTGTGAGCTGGTTTTCATAATTCCACAATTTTCTCTGGCTTTTGGAATGGGAGTTAGTTCTGGATCCATGACTGAAGCTCTTAGAGCTGTCTTGCTCAGTTCTCTTTGAGATCTCCAGATACAACCATGCCCCATGTATTTTCCACATTTTCCAGTAACTACAGATTACGAACAGCCCCAGTCAAGTGTCCCCCCAGGGTGGGCTTTGCAAGTCCCAGATCACAGCTTTAAGCTGTTTTTGGTGTCCCAAATCCCCAGCTGCACATCAGGAGCACAAACACAGTTCAGTCTCACCAGCTGTTCACTGCAGGTACACTGAAAGGTGTGAGAGGGGGTGTTAATCAGAGCAGTGATTTTTGGGGTGGTTGTGCTCAAAGAGAGAAGGAGCCTGGAGGAACTGAAAAGCCCATGATACTTTCACAGCCCAGCAACATTTCTTGTCACTGCTGCTGACGTGCTAATGATTTGTCAGGAGTTTAATGAGCTGTAAGTGGAATGTTCTGTGAAGTACTATTTTGGTGGCAGTTCAATGATGTTTCCACATAAATATACAGGTTATGTTAATTGATGTCACCAAGATAAGATGAAAGCGATAGACACAAAAACATCCCTTAAAAAGCAGGTGTGATTTTTCACCTGTGTATCCTATCTTGCCTTACTTCTGAATATAAATCCTTGCTCCTGTTAGAGCCTTCTTAATTTGATTCCTGTTTCCCTCTTGGTTTACTTCTTATGTAGCCATGACCAGGAAAGGACCAAGGAACATATCCCATAGGAGCAGATCCCTTTTTCCTCTCTAAAACTAGGAAAATACCTGAAGGGTCCCATCCATATTCTTAGTCTGTTGCCCTTCCTCAGACCTTGTCTTAGACATACCCAGGATTATAAACTCAACAAAACCACCAGTAAAATCTGCCTTTAAACCATTACATTTGGGATAAACTCAAGAGCTCGTGTGTCAACAGCCTGTGCACAGCCTGGCATATCTGGATGGGATACACTCGACTCCTGTAGTTACCTGACTGATGGATATCTGACCTATCTGGAGGGAGGTTTCCCTGAGGTGATGGGGATGGATTTCCATGAGCAGTCAGTGTCCACACACAGTTTAGAAGGGCTTCCTGCCCAACAGAAAGAAAAACAGAGGTGCATTTCATTTTCCAAAGTGATCCCTGCTAAAAGAGCAAGGAGAGTGGGTCTCTGAGGGAGTATCCAGAGGCCACTGGGCCTGTTTGTTGTGGGTTGGTAGCTGAGGGTATTTGGGAAATGGGAGCTTTCCCACTGTTCTGGAACTCCAGCCAATCACAGCACCTCTGTTGCACCTCAGGGACACCCCTGGTTTGTCTGTGTGTGATGTCCCTCTCCATCCCTTCCCACAGCAATCCTGCGTCAACTGCGGACGGGAGGCCACCAACGAGTGCACGGGATGCCACAAAGTCAACTACTGCTCCACGTTCTGCCAGAGGAAGGTATAGGCCTGCTTGTGACTTGGCATTCAGTGTGTGATTCTGTGTGACCTTGGGGACAGCCGGGCTGCTCTGGCTGTCACCTTATGGGTGTCAACACACAGGGAGGAATGGCAGCAGAGCCAGGCAGTCAGAGCAGAACCTTGCGTGGGTCAAGCACTCCAAACCCACTCTGCCAGTGCCAGCAAGGCTGTGGTGATGGGGCAGGTCTGCACGTCAGGACAGGGTTAGAAAGGTAGAGAAGGTCCTCAGGTTTGCACACACCTTCCCAAAGGTGATCCAAGAAATGAAGCATTGACACCTCACTGGGAACTGTGGGGAGCTGGAAGCACTTTTACAGCCCCTTCCTGGTGAGCTGCTTCCTTCCTTCCCTGCTGCTCCTGCTGTGGCACTGAGAACAATTTTCCTTTCCATTAATTGTCATGCTGCAGGTGATACAGTGGGCAGACACTACAATTGTGAACTTGTGAGGTGGGAACAGGTGTGAAGTACAATGGATAAAGCTGCTGTATGTCATGTTTCACACCAGTTGGCCCCTGCTTGGAGAGAAGGATGGTTCAGTTTAGCCAGTTACAGCTGCTGAGTGACCAGATCAGGCTGAGTCAGCTGTTCTGATTTCAGTCAGTTCTAGGAGCAATCTGTTCCTGTCGTAGCTGAGCTAGTATCCCAGCACAGCACTGTCCCTCAGGAGTGCTCAGTGTTGAGAGTAGCCTTTCAGGAGAGGCTTTAAATCAAGGTTCTGACTCAGTTTTAGTAAATTTGCCACCTGACTGACAGTGGTATCCTTGATTGTTGTTTGTGTGGAGATGGCAGCACTCTGCTTAGTCCAGTTCCACCTCTTATATTGATCGAGTACATGGCTCCTTTGCCCTCCATCATTGGTCTGGTTTGTGGAGAGAGAGAGCTTCTCACACAGTGAAGTCCTTCTCCAAGACCTGTTCTTCTGACAGCCTTTCCCTCTGCTCTCCCCTGGCAGGACTGGAAGGACCACCAGCACATCTGTGGCCAGTCAGCCACGGTGACAGTGCAAGGGGATGAGGTGCACGTCCCGGACAATGTCATGGAGAAGGTCACTGTGTGAGCGCTCTACCTCCACAGCTGTTCATGGATACGCGGGGCCGGCTGGATCGGCGACCGGCAGGAACGGTCTGTCCTGTGCCAACAGCACTCTCCTCACTAGCAGACTCATTTTGCATTGACTTTTTGATACTGTGACAGCATTTGTCTATTCCTAACCCCCTTCCAAAGCTTTGGACAATACAGAGACTGTGAAAACCTCATCTGGAACCCTCTCCCTTCCATCCCAGCCCCCACTGGCTTTGGGAGGCTTTGCCTTTGCCTGACTGGATCCTCCACCATGTGGATTACAGCAGTCTCCTCATCTCTCTTGAGATGGATCTAAAGCAGGTGCTGCAAGGAGATCTGCCAGTGCTTCCTCCTACTGGGGCCTCCCTACCTCTCATTAGAGAAGAGAAACAAATCTTTGGTTTAATTGCCTTGACAAAGTCGGTACAAGTTCTTAGTCTGGCATTGAAAGGATTTTTGTTTTTCCTGTGTTCCCTTTGTGCTGGGCAAATCTGGAACACATTGGAACTTCTCCACTTAAATATAGTTGAAAAAGAACATGTTGTTAAATAAAATGCGATGAAAGGACAAGTGGTTCCTCTTAATTCCCAGGGCAGCACTTTGTGGTACAGGTAACTGCACAGGGGAGTGCACCAACAAGTACATGTGTGTCTGTACTCCCTGTCTACCTGGGTAGTGTTTTCTCCATAGGGCAGCACAGCTTCATTCCACAGCTTGCCTGGAATGTCACTCATAGTATCCAGCTGGTCAGAATCAGATGGGATCAAGCCCAAGGTGAGCACACATGGATATGGGGCTCAGCCCTGTAGGAGCTGCTAATTAGACATGTGCTGACCGTTAGGGAGCTACTTGCTTTGTTCACAAAAACAAAATAATTCAATTATTAATCGATTGCTTCAAAAATTAAGTTAATCTTTTATTTGTTAATTAAGTTAAACCTTTATTTGTAGTTGGAGAACTCAGAGGAGTCTTGACAGGCGCACAAGCCTCTGGTTGGTTAGTTGGGTTTGTTTTTAGCTCCAGGCATAGCTCCTGGGGTCACAGCCCCCATGAAGGGTCACTATTGTTTGCTCTGGTTGAGGGGTCACAGCCCCTGTGAGGGGTCATTTGTCCTGGCTCTTGTTTGTTCCAGTTTGGTGATGGCAGATGAAGATGGTTTTTCAGTTCCAGGCAGGGTCACCTGAACCATAGAGTGACCCAACCCAACCCCACGCTGTCAAACGGAGAAGATTCTATCCTGAGTTATGGGAAACTTAAAAAGAGACAAAAATGCCATGAAAAAGACTCAAAGGTGAACTCCACAGAAAATACTAGAGGTTTCTGACAAATCTGTTCCTTCCCCTGTGCATCTCAAAGGTCTGTTAGATTGCATTCCACGTGTTCCAAGGCAGTAGGAGATGGTTTTCCATCTCTCTCAGCAGGATCTCTCAGAAGCTCCCTTGGAGGCTTTGCTGGTGACACCAGCCCCTGAGGGGCATGGGTCATGAGTCTCCCATGGAGGGAGGTGACAGGGCTCCCACAGTCAGTGGTAGGTGGTGTTACTTCCTGGCTGTTTCCTGGGAAAGTTATTCCTCCTAATGCAGAGCTGAGCAGGCCCAGGGGACAGCACTGTGATGCCATCGAGGGCAAGGAGCTGGTGGCCACAGCACGCAGCTCTTCCAGAAGGAATCATGCTTCCAACAAAAGCCAAGCAGGAACTGAGGCAGGATGGGAACAGAAACTGTGATACTCCTGGGAAGGAAAAAACAGGCAACTCCTTCTACTCCCATAGCAAAATGCTCATTCCTGCTTCCCAAAGTAATACTTTGGGAATAGTTTCTGCTCGCAGTTAAATGCTGTTGTCTAGAACTTGGAGACAATTAGTTAATTGAGAAGACAGTCTTAATTGAGCCCACAGTAACACAGCTGATTTACAGGGTTTCTTGCATCCTGCACTCAGATGCAGCAAAGACAGCTCTGAAACAGCAGCTCTGAAAAGCCCACGGTGCCTTGCACATGGGGCAGCTGTGCCCCAACCCAGCGAGCAACTGCTCAGAAATGCACAATATAATCATGTGGGAATCGAGTCTGTTTGCTGATGAGAAATTGAGCACTTGCTATTTTTAGTCAAAGGAACACTCAAAACATCTCTTTTCTCTTCGCTTCCAAGCAAATTCCCTCCTGGAAAGCAACAATCCTGTACAAATCATTACTTGGAAGACTTAATTTTCTGCAATATTATATTTCTCCCCTCTCAGCCTCAGCAATAAGCATCACTTGTCCCACTGGCTGCTCTGGCTGTCACTGCATCCAGGTTCATCTAAAGGTATGAAGGATTTTTTCCTGAGGCTGGAAACAATTCCTGGCAGGAATCATGTGGCTGGCTTCACAGGAAATTCTGGAGCACTAGCAATAACATTATGATGTCTTTGTAAGGCCCTTGTTAAACATGAGTGAAATCAGTTTGGGGGTTTAAAATTATCAAGGATAAGGGAAAAGGAGGTTGCATAGGTTGATTCACCCTCACCTGGCATATGGACACCTGGAAATGAGCTTGGTACCCTTGTCTGGCATGTGGACATCTGGAAAAAGCTTTTTTCCCCCCGAGACTCATGTCCATGTCACCTCACAGCCCTGTTAATACCATCCCAGAAACCAGAATATTAGAAATCACTATTATCATCCCTGTTTACATCAAGCAGCAAGTGTTAAAGAAGTGGCTACACCTGGCACTTTCCAGTGGGAAGAAGTTTCAAGCTGCATCCACTGGCCCTCGCCTGTAACACCTTACTACAAGGACCTGGGGAGCCCCTTCCTTCAACTGCCAGCTCTTCTCATCACCAACAAAGCAGACCAGACACAGAAATAGATCTTTAATGAACTATACAAAAAATGACCCAGTGGTTCCTCCTGCATGGAGGGCTCAGCAGAAGAGGTGCAAGACTTTGTGGAAGAAGTTCCTGAACTCGGCGTTGAACACGGTGTAGATGATGGGGTTGAGAGCACTGTTGACATAGCCCAGCCAAGTGACAGTGCTGGTGACTTGAGGGGGGATGGAGCAAGACTTGCAGAGACCCCTGGTAATGTGCACCACAAAAAAAGGTGTCCAGCAGAAGAGGAAAGCACCTGCCGGGAAGATAATAAAGAGAGAAGGTGATGTGAATGTTCAAATGGCTTTAATTTAACAAAGCCTGAGCCAAAAAAGACAGATACAGCTCAGGCACTCAGAGAAAAGGTAGCAATTGTGCTGACATGTGGAGCTGGGCTTATGCCCAGACAAAAATTTGAGATGCCTTTCCTGTCCTAAACATTGATGAAAAGTCTTCAGTTAGTGTCGCTTTAGCTTTGAATGTAAGCTATTGGGAGTTACGGGTTCACCCTGAAGAGATGTTGGGTTATAAACACTGTATGTGTTCCTTCCCAAGGGTGGTGATTTTTGGCACTGCTCTGGATTCACCCCAATCCTGCCAGTCTGAGCTCTGTGGTGGGACAAGGTGGCACAATTCCCACCCTCCCCAGCCATCCCTGGCAGCCACTCACCGACGACGACGGGCAGCACCCGCATGGCCTTGCGCTCCCGGCCGTTGATCTTGGCCCGCTTGCGCCCGTGCCCCGGGTGCGGGTACCTGAGGTGTGGGTAGGACACAGTCTGGATCCCACTGTTCATGCCACACTCCCCAGGAATGCCGGCACGGCCGTAGGGGCTGCACTCCAGTGAGCCCAGCCGGCTCTGCTCTCTCTCCATCAGGGTTGGGGGGTGATACAGCTTCCTGTTGGCTCCGTAGATGCAGCCTCTCAGCTTGGCCTTCCGGGCTTCTTCCCAGCGCCTGAGTCCTTGGAACATGCCACAGTACAGCACCAGCATGACAGGGCATGGGATGAAGAAGGAGCAGATGGAGGAATACACGATGTAGTTGTCATCCTCCAGTTGGCACAAGCTGGGGTCCCGGTCTGGGACGTTGTTGAGGCCAAATATGACTGGGGATGCCACAGCAAAGGCGAATATCCAGGTGGTGGATATAAGGATCAGCTGCCGCAGGTCGATCTGTCGCCGGTTGTAGTTGAGTGGGATTTGGACAGCGATGAACCTGCCAACACAGCCTCAGGTGAGTCAGTCCTGGTGTGGTGGTGGCACCTCTGGTAATGTAACCGAGGGTCCCCAAGCTCCTTGTCACTGATCTTCCCCCCATTAATTTACTTTACTAAGAGCCAAGGCCTGGGCTACAACCAGAACAGCCAAGGGACAGCTCTGCCTCATCACACAGGGAGATTTCAGCTTGGCCACCACCAATGGGACAAACCTGGTGGTGGGGGACATTAGGGCAGAACACCCTCCTTAGGGAGGGCAGAATCCTCCCTGCTTGGGACGCTGTCAAGGGCCTATGGAACCAGTGTGCTGCCCAGGCACAGCCAGAGCAGGAGCCACTCACCGATCCACGCTGATAGCACACAGGTTGAAGATGGAGGCCGTGCACAGCATCACGTCCATGGTCATCAGGGCATCGCACAGCACCGTGCTGAGGGACCACACTCCTCCCTGGAACTGAAAAGATCCCTGGGGTCAGCAGGTGCTGCATCATTTAAAATGACAGGAACATGGCCATGCCTGGGTGCCTCAGCCACTCGTGTTTCCTCCCAACAAGCAGCCCAAAGCTGAGTGCTCCTCCCATGGCATGATGCTCCCAGTACAGCAGCATGGGAATCAGCCCCACAGAGCCCAAAGCATGTTCAGGGCTTGTGGTTCTGGCCTGAAGGTTCAGACCATCAATACAGCCAAATGAGTCATGCTGGGCAGAGAAATGGACACATCACCCTTGGGTGAGGGCAGGTACCCCCAAACTCCTCCAACCCTCAATTCAGGATTCCAAGATCTGCTCAGCAAGGCAGTATTGGCTGTATAGCATCCTGAGCTCAGTCCCCAAGCAAGCAAGAGACAGAACACAAAGTTCCTCTTCCAGTTCTGTGTCCCAGCTACTCCAACCCCCTGTATGAAAACAATGGGAATGGCTTCCCTGTGTTACACAACTGTTCCACCCAAGCACAGGCCAAGCACAAGTCCAGCCTCTGGAGACCAGGTCCAGGCAGTGAGTAACACTCTGATTCCCTCCCCACAATAACAGGCACCAGGGCAGAGCAGCAGGGACCGGTGTCAGTGCTCTGAACCACCTGGAAGTGTTGACTCTGCCATCCTGGGTGATTTCAGCTCAGTCATGTCTCAGCCAGCAGCACAGGACAGGCAGCAGGACAGACAGAAGGACAGCAATGGCTGATGCTTGTATAGCCAGAAACTACTTGTGGTACTTTGTTCCAGTCGAGTGCTTGTCTCACCCAGGTACAAATTCAGCTTGTTCTTTTAACATTAAAGCACTTTTTTAGGCTGATACAGAAAGAGGTCACCTCGATCCATTCCTGTGCCATTATTCCCAGAAGCTCCTTCAGCACAGACAGAGACCTATCAGTTTGCTCACACCTGCACTGGAAAACCAGGAAGCTCAACAGGCTGTCACCACAAGGACAGCAGGGAATTTTTCCTCTGAGTTTGAGACTCTGAGAAAAATTCCAACATCCTTTAAGTCCCTCTGCAGAGAGAGGTTCAGTTAAAAACCCATAAAATGTACAAATAAGTACGATTTTAGTGTGGGTGTGTGGGTTTATTGTTCCCATGTTATAACATTCTGTGGGGATTCTTTTTTTTCTGAATGAGGTAGAGAGATGGGATTTTTCGTTGCTTTAGAAAGTGTGGTTTATTTTCCTTGTTTTTTACAGAAAATGTGAGGTTCTGTTACAGGTGTTGAGAGCATAGCTAGAAGTCACAAGACTTATGGTTACAAGATCTTTTATGGATTTATTAACCAATAAAACGCTGCCAACAAATATATTTATGTTTCTAATCCAATATTAAGAAATTTTGTTTATATACAGTGTGACCTTTCTAAGCCAATCTTGTTCTGACACACAGACTTATTTTAAGACTTTTGGTCACCTTTATAACTATTTTTGTTCTTTCTATATTTTAAACTATAACTAAACTTTTTTCTACTTAATATGTCTCTGCTTTAAGCTTTAAATCTACATTCTTGCTTCTAGCACCTAAGTTTAAAAAAAAGTGCTCAGCTGCAATGGCACCTTGTCTTGTCTGACTCAAACACTTAATTTTGCTAGTGCAAAATACCAAACACTATCTGTACTCTCTGTGTGCTTTCATAAAATATATATGATAAACATTACTATAGTATATCTATTGCTATACATAATATATTTAATTTTCTATGTATGTTTATCTACAATTAATGTGCATTATCTAATAATCTATTATATATTTTTATCTATAGAAAATGTGCTGCATAAAAATATAGATAAATAAATCCCAGGGATTTTTTTCTCTATAGCAACAGCCAGCCAGTGCTCATAAAGTGTAATGTTGCTGCCCTTTAATGTTGCAGGTTTCAGGAAGCAGGTATGGATTTGCTCCTGTACTGGTGTTAACAGCAGGTTCTGGCTTCACTCATCCCAGCACAGAGAGGAGCCACGTGGGGAACACGCTCCACGGAACGCCAGCAAGGTGCTGAACCCCAGCCCCTGCCAGCAACAGGGCAGGCAGCTCTGCAGGGATTAATATCACCCAGTAATGATGTCAAGAACAGGATTATGATTAGAGGTGCTGTAAAGCCAAAGGAGTCTCTGAAGTAACTGTCTTGCTATTTTTGTACAGCATCTCCTTGAGATACCTCCAGGGGAGCTCTGGAGCCAGACGTGAGTGCTTCATTCAGCCTCTTCTCTCACACAATGCAGAAACGCCAAACTGAATGTGGCACCTGAATCATCAAAAACCAAATTTCTGCCAAGCTCACTGGGATCTCATCAGGTTCAGTTTAGCTTATGAGAGAGAAAATTTGATTTTGGGCTACAGTTTTCCAAACCTATTTGTGATTTGGGAGAACTAATTGATTCTGAAAAGGACAAGAGCTCTTTGGTTGCAGCACCTTTGAATCATGTGAGATTAAAGTCGGGCACTTGGAAAATGCTATAAACCCTTCCCTTTCCCTACCAACTCCCAAGACTGGCTTTGAGGAAGGTGCTAGGAGAGAACTTCACATTCTATGGTGTTTGTCACCTGCCCACCTTGGCAAAACGTGCCAAGGACCCCTCTGATGGGAGAGTAACTTTGGATAAGAGGCTTTGCTGGGCCATGTGATTAAGGAGTACCTAATTCCAGGAGGCTGCAGCAGATTAGCCCATCAAGGTACACAGTGTTAAGATTTAGGGATCACAAACAGCTCAAGCTTCCTTTAAGAAATGCTCCAGAGCAACTGCACCTTCAGCGGCTCTTTGGGTTCTCCACTTTTCCAGAATACAATGCAGAAGGTTTTACAGGATGATGGATGGCAGGAGACAGACTTGGCTTCTCAAACACCCTTGCTGCTGCTTTCCTAGTCAGCCCATTCTAGTATTCCTAAGTACAGCTGATTGGTAAGGAAAACTCTGCCTTCTAAACCAGCCTGATGTCAGAAGAGCTCCTGAGGGCAGGAACCAGGACAGAGTCAAAGGTTTTAGTCCTATTTCCACTGATACCAGCTCTTGTCTCAGTTCTGACACATGCAGGGAACAACAGGAGCCTCAAAGGGAATTAGGAGATGCCCAGCTGGACTTTGAACAAGCATCTACCTCAGTGCAGTCATGGCTCAAAGATATGGCATGGAGTAAGAAGGCTGTGGCATGAGTTGGAAGAGGAATAGTCCTTCCCAGTGGGCAAAGTCCAGCATCAGAGCCAAAGAATTGTCCCCATGTCCACTAGAAGCTGTCTTGAGGCTTTTTGTCATGAGTTGTGACAACTGTCACAGTCCTCAGAATACACAATGCAGCCTGCAAGGGGAGAGGACGAAGAGGGAGTGGGACATAAGACAGAGGTGCCTCATGTCTGCTCTGATGCCGTTTCTTAAATTAAATCATTGAGGTCGAGGTTTTTCAGAGATCATGAGCAAGGCTGATCATCCACCTGAGACATTGTGAGGACCAAGAATTCCAAGACACCTCTCCCCAGTTACTGGCATCTGAAAAAAAAAAACCCTAAGCACTGGTTTGTAATTGCTGGCCTATCTCACCTCCGTAGTATTTTGTGTGGCTCAGACATCAGCCAGACCCAAAATAACAGCTATTTCCACTAAAACTGTAACATTCTAGGAAAGACTAATCCCAAATCCTGCCACAAACAAGCTGACATCCATTCACAGAGAGCCAGGGGAAATTTGGAGAGGGTAGAGGTCTGGCCTCTCCCTGGAAAAGCTGCATCACAGGCACACAGCAAATACTGCAAGAAAATAGATGCTTTGATACCAAACCAGTGGCACCCTGAAAGTTTTAAGCAGAACCCATCACCCTCATTAAGATAAGAAGATAGCTCATGGTTTTTACTGGCTGCTACGTTATTGTACCTGCTGGGAACACTCATCTTCCCTGACTTGGAGCAGGTGCCAGGTAAACATGCAAATCTGCTCAAACCATTTCCTCTTTTCAATAATCACTTACACAGGTCTTAGTGGCAAAGATGTTTATATAACCAACACCCTCAGCTCCTGCCAGCAGCTTCCTGGCTCAGGCCTGTTCCACAGCTCTGCTGCTCGGCAGGGATTAGCAGAGAGCTGATCACAGGAGCAGCAGGTACAGGTACAGGTGTGCCCCACAGCACAGTCCACGTGTGGAGCTTGTCCTGGTGCCTGCCCTAATTGCTGGGATACCTCCACTAAATGAGAACGGTATCCTGCAAGTATCCCAGAGTCTTTGGGACTCCTGCCATTGTCACAGTCTCTGGGAAGAGGAAGCAGATACACACAAGGCAAGCCTTTGGAGCCATGCAGCTCCCTCCCAAAGCCACCCACAGCCAAGTGATATCCTGCAGTAATTCCACAGCACCACAGTTCTGCTCCTTCAGGTAACCTCTGTTTTGGTGCTACCCGTGCTCCAAGCACTCTCTGGGATCTTCTCCTGTCCTCTCTTCACATGAAAGAACTTTGCTCCTCAGGAGTAACAGTTAATTCCTGGGAGTGCCCCAGACCATCTCCTTCCCCCTTGCTTTCCATCCTCCCTGCCTTTCTGGCACTGGATTGATTATTGGGAAACACTTGACACACTCATCATCAGAAAGCCAGGGCTGGCAGAAGAGCAACTTCCCCATGGAAGTTGCCATTACCTCTCCCCATGATACTACTAAGCCCGGAGATTCCCAAGCAAGCAGGAAGGAAACTGCCTTCTGTCCCCCAAGGCAGGCAACTGTGTGGTAATTACAACTGGAAACACTGGAACATGTCTTTGTTCTATATTTGGATGACTCCAGTGGAAAGAGAGTGTGTGTCCATAATTGCTGCCAGTGTCTTTCTTAGCAACCAGAAATAAAGGCCAAGATCAAGGACTCTCCCACTGTGCTCCAGCTTCTGTGAATGGCAGCAGAGGATCATCCACATCCCACAGGAAGGAATCCCACCCCCACTGGGGCTTGGAGGAGATCTGTTGTTTGTGAGGATGTCAGCTGTCACCTCAAAAGTTAAGTCTCTCCTGCTGTCTTCTAAAGCTCTGACTTGGAGGAATGTTTCCAATATTGGAACACAAGATGCCACCTCCCATGAAAACAGCACAAGGTGAGCAAGTTTCTGCTGAATTAAAAAATTCTCAGTTTATTGTTCTGTTCTTGCTAAAAAAGCAAAGCCCCACCACCTCAGCTGGTTTTTGAATTTTCCAATAGCGGGAGTCCACCTTTACTGTGTTGTACTAAAGTTTAAAACAACAAAACAAAAATCCCACACCAAGAATGAAGGTTGAGGTGAACATTCATGACTGTCCAGGCACTATCTTCAGTAGCTGTGATGTTTGGTACAGAGTGAAAGCTGAAACCAAGCCAGTTTTAAAGAGCAATCACTACACCCTGCATCCCGCATCCCAACATTTAATTATGAGTTTTACCTCCAGGGAAAAAAAAAAAAAAAACAACAAAAAAGCAAAGAAAAGAAACCACAAAAATTCTGTCCTCTAGCATAGATTCAGTAGTTACTCTCCCTTTTCCTTATCTTATTTCAGAACAAAACGAGCTGGAAATCCTGCACCAGCACACAGGAGACGATTAAAAGGAACGTGGGCATCTGCAGGTTTTGAGCCCACAGAGAAGCTTCCAGGCATGGAATGGGAACTGCTGCAAGACTGGAGCTAGAGTTGCTCTACACATCAGAGACCTACTGCCTGCTGGAGGGGCTGTGACTGCTGCACAGTGCTCTCTTTCTCTCTCTCTGTACCTGATCAGCACTTCCCACACCTGCTCCATGCATTCCCTCCGAGCGCCAGGAGTGCAAACTCTGGTGCCTGTGCTGTTCTGTGCCTCTGAATGCCTGCCTGGCTGCAGGAGCTGCAGAGGACGAGAGGAAAAGCCTTCTGTCATATAGCACCTTCATTCCCTGTGTTTAATATCCTGGGAGCAGAGACATGGAAGAATTCCCTCACAGAACTGATGTTTATGGACAGCCACGGAAGTGAAAATACCAAGTGTCACCACAAGCTGGACAACCCCAGTTTTTAAAGCTCATACAGGTATGAACACCCGTTACCTGAGAATCCAGAACTTGTAGAATATCTGTGGTATTGAAGGAAAGCCCCACAATACTCCTGCCCCATTGGAAGAATTTTCAGAGGTACCCCAGAATACTTTAACCAGTATTTTATAGATTCCAGCAAAACTGCAGGCAAAACCCCCTGGTGTTGGTGACTGCCCACAGAGAGACCTGGGGACTGAAGGCATTGAGAGACAACAGAAAGAGGAAGGAAGAAAAGGGATCCAAATTAGAATGTGCCTTTCTAACTAGCAGAATGGACGAAATGAGGGAAAAGCAAATCCACCAAAACCAAGAGCATAGTGGAAAAAGAGGGGACCTATGCTCCCATTCTTCACTGTTCTTCTCATTGGTCCCCAGATGACCCTGCTGTTCCACAATACCTGTCTCCAGAGAGGTCACAATGTCCTGCAAAATCCTAGGATGAGGTAGAGACCATTCTAAGCTCTAATCTCCAGTCTACCTTGCTTAGTGGAGGGCAGACCTGCACAGTCAGGGCCTGCTGAGCCATGGAGTGCTTTGCATGGCTTGCAAGAGAGGACAAGAGGGGAGATGCTCTTCCAAAGCTGGGAAGAAGATCCACAGTACCAGCTACCACCAAAAAACCTGCCATTTGGCACAGTGGATGTTTCCATTCTCTTGAGCAGGGAAGGGCCACCAGCTGGTACTAACAGGTTTTAAAACATGCCCCTGCAAGCACAAGGGTGTATTCATCCCTGGCAGTAAATGTTACAGAGAGAACCACTCAACCTCAGCAGTGCCTGTTCTTTCCCTCAGCTGTCACAATCTTGGGGGTGAACAGGTTTTGGGAGTGAACAGCAATTCTGCCCCATGTCCCTGAGCTGGCTCTCCACGACTGCCATCACATGCTGGCTCAGGCCCGTGCCAATCAACAACCTGACAACTAAAGCCACCTTGGTGCAGGACGACCAAATCCCATCCAGCTCCTGGGAAAGACAGCTTCTCCTTCTCAGCCAACATGGAAGTTGTTTCCTGGCTGGCTAAAGATCTCCCTTTATCACCAAGATCTGCTCACTTTATGCCAAACAGAGCACAGCACCTGTCTCTTCCTATGCATTTGCTGACGGCAACCGGGGCAGCGTGCAAGCCAAGGGCCAGCCGCCCCGGTGTGCCTCCACTCGGGGCATCTCCGCCCGGCGCGGCTCGGACGGGGATCGCAGGAACTCGCACGGAGCCGGCTCCGCTCCCCGCCGCCCGCGGTCCCGCAGCGCTCTGCGATGGTAAGACCGGGGGAATCTGACCGCCACATGCCAGGGCAGGGCTGTCCCGATGGGGGGACACTCCCGGGCCGGCGGCGGGGAGCAAGCCCGGAGAGCGGCTTTGACCCTCCGTACTTGGTCTCTTGTCCCCCCGCCGCCTCCTAACCCGCAGACACACAAGCCCCAGCCCGCCGCGCCCCGGTGTCCCCGGGCTGTCTCACCTCGGAGTAGACGTAGAGGGGCAGGACGAGGAGGGCGAGCAGCAGGTCGGCCACGGCGAGGCTGACGATGAAGTAGTTGGTGGTGGTCTTGAGCGCCCGCTCCGTGCAGACGCTCAGACAGACGAGCCCGTTGCCGCCGACGATGAGGAGGATGAGGAGGATGCCGAACACCAGGGCGGCGATGCTGTGGCCGGGTGCGGCGGGCGGGGGTCCGGCGGTGCCGTTGCCCATGGCCCCGCGCACGGAGCCGGGCCGGCCGCCGGGAGCTGCCCGCCGAGCCGCGGGAGGAGCCTCCGCCGCCGCCCCGCCCGGCCCCAGCCCCGGCCCCGCGGGGACAACTGGGTCACCAAGCGGCTTAAAGGGTGGGGGGTGCCGGGGGGGGGGACAGGCTCCCGGTGTCCCGGCTCCTGGTGTCTCGGTGTCCCGAGCGCTGCAGAGGTCTGGCTGCGTTCTCACATGGTCTTGCTGTGTTCTCACATGTGGTTGTGCTCTTAAGCAATGTTAGAGGAAAGAGTCGGGATTAGTACAGATCGGGTGAATAACTGGGAAATTGCGTTCCAATGTGTGCGTAGAATCTGGTGATGTTTAGGTGTTTGTAATTAAACTGAGTGAAGATCCAGACAGTCCGTAATGAAATTTGAAGATACAGCCAAGACAGGGTGCTGCGAGCATCTTGGAGCACAGAGTAGGGATTCAAAGTGCTCTTGATAAGTTGGCAAATGCAGGATACACTTCAAACGGAATTTTGCACCTTACCAGTGCTTGGATAGGAATAACCACCTGCTGAAATGCAACATACAGGAAGAAACCAGAGAGGCAGCAAGTGTGTGAGCAAAGATGGGGCAGCAGGTCATGAGCTGAACATGGGGGCTGGGGCATTTTACTGCAGAAAATGAGAGAAAAGTGCTGTATGAGGGGTACCTATGCATCTGCAGGATCAGGAAGCACAGGGAGGTGTGACCTCCCATTTCTAGCCCAGATGACTTGGGAGATGTGGGAGCTAATACAAACTCTGTGGGCATCTCTGCAGCTGTGCCACCAAACCTCAGCCCAGATGTTAATGCCAGGTAAGCATTCAGGTCAGCCTGGTGTTTGTGGAAGGCAGTGGGAAAAGAAGGCATGGCAATAAAGGGGCATTTATACTGCATATATTTTTATACATTATTGGAAACTTTTTATGACACAAATTGCTTCTACCATCTGTTTATAGGCTGCAGCTATCAAAGTTTCACCCAAATAATTAAGACCTGTGGGAGAAATCCTCTCTCCAAATCCTGCCCTTGCTGCCCCAACTTCCCTTTTGCTCTTTTTTGGAAAGGGTCATGGTTACCCTTCACCATGTGCAGCATGGAAAGGCCACAGCCCTGGTGTCAGCCACAGGACACAGATCCAAGCACTGTCCTTCCCTTGGACTGGACTAACAGCAGCTGATCCACACAGTCTGTTTTGCCCAGCTACTGTGGCTCTGCAATTTCATACATGAGTAAGAGAAAATTCCTTTGGTTTAAGCACATGGACAACAGCCTGGTTGGCTAAATTCTGCCTCCAGAAGCGGGGCTTCCAGGTGTTTTCTAAAGTCAGCAAGAATGCCATGTCTTTAGTAGTTACAGAGTTGTACCACCCTTCTCTCCCATCCCAGTGAAGCTTGCCCATCCTCGTGTTGATCCCAATAGCCATGGATTTGTTTTTTCCAGTCATCTCCCTCTTCTAGTGTGCAAAGACAGGAGAGACAATTCCACCTGGCCTGACAGGGGCCAGGTCTTGCTCTAGATATGTCTGTCACCAGCACTGGAGTAAGTACTCACATGCCTGAATCTCTACATTCTTTTTGAGAATGGTTTGTGTTGGACTCAGGAGGACACAAGCAGGTTGCACATCTGCCAGGTTCAGAGCCTGGTGATACCTCATCTGCTGGGAAGTTCAGGCAGGAAGATGTTTTCCATCATCTGGTCACAGCTTTTTGTATCTGGGTTTGATCCCTAAAGCCCAGCTCCTGACACAGCCCTCACTCAGTGAGGGGCTGGGACAGCAAAACCACTTGCAATACAGCGCTTTTTATTCTGAGAAATCAAACTCAAAGTAGTAAAAGGAGGCACTGAAGTACATTAATGAAACTGTGTGGATAGAATACTCTTAATTTATTTATGTTTAAACCACCTAAGCAGGCAAGAGAGCAGGATGGAAAAGTGACTGCTGTCCTCCTGCCTTCCCACAAGGATTAGTGCCATTCCTCTAATCCCCTTTAACAGTTAATTTACATTCATTATCTCAATTTTCCCTGTGGGTTAGTGCTGAATGACTCTTAATTCTCAGTATGGAAGCTCATATTCCAGACTAACAGGGCCTTAATCCTAAACTAGTTTAATCCTGGAGTGGATTAAATTGATGTGAAATAATGCTTTTGACTTCCAGAAGTGAGTAGCCATGCAAACCACTAATTAGGACAGTGATTCTGTGGCAAACAGATTACAGACATTAAACACAGTTCCTTTCTTGGATAAGAGGAGCTGCCCTCCTAGCAGAGGAGAAGGAAAGTCTATATTACATTAGCATATCCAAAGAAGTCGTGTCATGTCACTGCACAAAAAAAAGATGACAAAGAACAGAGTCATGGGTCACCCTCATTGGAAAGCAGGAGGAATTATGCTAGGGGGAAGGATTGGGAATGCTTAGAGCACCTTTGCAGACAGTCTGATGTGATTGGTGTTTTGGAACAACTCTTTTTTGTTTGGATGCGCAGCTTGCAGTGTCTTCATTCCCCATCCAGCTGTGACAGAAGCTGTGGAAGCACCGCAGCTGCTCCTTGTGTCAGGAAAAGGGCAGCACCAGAAAAACACCCAAACCAACAAACCACTGGGAGATCTGCCTTTTTGGAGTGTTTTAGAGTGTTTGGAAAAGAAACTCAGGAAGATAAGCAGTGTGGTTTAGGGCTGTGATGGAGCTGGTCCCCGAGCAAAGGAAGCTGGTCCTTTGCCAAGGAGCCAGGAGGATTTGAGTACCAGCCAGTTCAAAGGATCAGGAAGCTTGCAAAGTGAGACATCTGTCAGAGTCTCTACAAGAAGATGGAACTTTTATCACCATAATTTTTCACATCTGAGGCACTACAAATTTAAATAGAAAAGGAGAACAATGTGACTGCCAAAGTTTCAGGACAGATATGCCAAACTCAGCTGATGAATAGTGCCCTGATAGCATCAGCTCTCCTGGTTGCCTTCAGGTTCAGGACAAAGGGAAGAAAACAAAGAGCTTTCAAGCCCAATCGTGTTCCTTTTATTTGCCATATTCAGCTGGGCAATTCTCTGTGAGGCACTCATCAGCAACAAAGCCATCCTGCTTTTCAATCTCCTGTAATGCATTTCTCAGAAAAGAGGCAGAGGCAGCATCCTCTCTCTCAGGTGAGCTTTTGCAAGAGAGGGAAGAGGATGGCACAGCTCTCCGGGTTTTCCAGGCTCTCCCAGTCCCCCAAGAAGCTGCAGGGACTTATTTACATGCTGAATGGATCTTTTGACATTTACCATTCTGGTAAGTTATGATAAATCCATGTAAGATGTAAAAACTAATGCTAGTGGTTAGCTGTGGGGGTGAAACTATGGAGAAAATGGCCATATTTTCCATCTCTGTTTGTTTGGAGTCAAAACTAGATGTTTTTGTGGATGCCTGGTTTCAGCTTAACCACATAATTGATCTCACACAAGGGTGACCCGATGAGACACAAGGACTTGTGGCACAGGACAGATCAAAATAATATAACTCAAGGACTCCTACTGGGTTTAAAACATTATTGAGCTTGTTAGAGCCACATGTTGGGAAAAACCTCCTGAGCAGGGGGAGAAGTCAAAGACAGCACAAACAGGGAAGGCACGACTGGAAGCAGCAAACACCTGTAATTGCACCTCCCTCCACACTCATCTCAACAAATCCTGCTTCTGTTTACTGCAAGGGTGTCCCTTCAAGGGGGGATGAGCAGAAATGCAGCCCGAGCAGCTGTGTCAGGAGCTGCTGTGCTCGGTGCTGGGACAGCACACCTGGGACAGCTGGCCCTGCCAGCCAGGACACAGTGCACATCGTTCTTCTAATTCAAATTAATTCCCCGAAGTGCTTTCTCCTCTTCCCCAGACACACAAACAGCTGGAGGCTGGGATTACAGCGCTGATGCCAATTAGAGCCGTGATAAGGCCAGACACATGGGGAGTGGGAGCGTGCCCAGTGCTCCAGGTACAGCTGGGCAGGAAGCAGTGCTGGGCCAGCATGGCCAGAGAAGGCCAGGGGAGGAAACCAGCCAGTCCTGTGTGTCCCTGGCTTGAAGGAACAAAGCATGGTTTTCTCTGCAATTTTCCTCTGCAATGCATGGATGAAATGATTTCTGCTGCACATCCTGGCCAGAATAAAGTAATGCCGTGATTCTCTAAAATGTTGCTGGGGAGTTTTTTGTTTTTCTTGCAGTTTTGGTGATGCTTGTACTGGGATGTCTTGTTCCATGCTGGGAATGTAACCAGAGGGCAGGCCATTTTTTTTTTTTTCCATTTGGGTGGGTAAACCAGCCCAGGGAAAGCCAGGGGAGCTTTGGAAGGAGTTCCATAGGGTGTAGAATTCCAGCAGGTGATTGATGGGGACAAAAGCTTGTCTTTAAAAGCTACTTGGGGCTTCCTTGGTGACAGGGAGACATGATGCACTCATATGTTGGGAAAACAGAGTTCCCTTCTTCCTGTAAAAAGACTGTGCCCTGAGCTTGGCTTTTCCTTTTCTGGATCACAGTGCCAGCCACAGTAAAAACAACCCTTCTTTCCCCCTACAGTACCCATTCCCAAGCAGGCAAGAAGAATTTCTTCTCAGGAAGAATTTCCTCTTGAAAAAGGTGGTCAGGCAATGGAAGGAGCTGCCCAGGAGGTGGTGGAGTCCCCATCTCTGGAAGTGTCCAAGGAAAAACTGGACATGGCACTCAGTGCTCTGGGCTGGGTGACAAGGCAGGGGTCAGGCACAGGTTGGACCTGATGGTCTTGGAGGTGCTTTCCAACCTCAATGATTCCATGATCCTATGATTTGTTTGCAGGAGGGAAGAGCCTCATGGCAGCTCTTCTAGATTCAAGGCTTGCCACAGGTGCTCCTGCTGCAGGATGGGCCTGGCTCATCCAGCATCCCCAGGTAGAGCATCCCTAGGAAGGCACCCCAGGAACCCTCTGGCTTAGCAGCTATCCCTGCTTCAGAGGGGTGTTCTCACTTGCAAAGCACCTCTCATCCTGTATTCAGGACAGCCAAGGCACCCTGCCAGCGCCCAAGGTACCACTCCTGCACCAACAGGATACTTTTTCCCTTGCTCTTCCAAATTCTTACCAAACTATTTTAAGCATGAGGACTTTTTCTTTTTTTCCAGTATAAGCCAAAAACCTAATATTTAATCTTTTACTTCAAAAGAGCTGGGGTTTACTGCAGATTTCACCCAAGAGTTTGGCAGGAAGCCAGTACAACTTTGACCAAAATGACTGAGGTTGGCTCCAGCACAACCCAGAGCTCCCAGCAAATGTTTTTGCTGTCCTTGCCCCTGGATAATGCTGCCAGCCATGGATGTCATGGATGTGTGTCCAGCACCTTCCCTCCTGACTTCAGACCAAGCAGGCACAACTCCAGGTATGTGACATTTTGTGCTTTTGTCCCTCACACCTGTTAGTTTTGGTTTTTTTTTTTAACAGGTGCAAATCCAGAAAGGTGCCACATGTTTTAGTCAAACACAGCAGGGGAGAGACACGGGCAATCCAAGCCACCTCAGGAGCAGGTAGTTAGAAAGACAGACACACATATCCTGGATCTACACACCTTCTTAGCTTAATTTCCCCCTTTGAGACTGGGGTGTTTTTCTGAGGTTCCATGACCACATGGGACTGTGATTTTCCTTCTTCTTCCAAGCCCAGCTGGGCTGCCCTGCTTGCCTCTTTCTTCCCTCCCACTCTTCACTCTTGCAACCAAAATCATGAAATCAGGTGGTAAAGATTAAAACCACTCCTGAAAGCATCCTGTGCAAGAAAGGAGCATTTAAAAGGCTAAATCCTCCAATCCCCTTATACCAATTAGGGTCCTTTCTCTTACAGACCTGGGAGTGATGTAAGGAATGGCCTCCAATGTGCTCTCAGCTGGAGCAGTATCACTGTCATTGCAGTGACGTGGGCCAGGCTCACCTGCAAACACACCAGAGACAATCCCCACTGCCCACATGGCCTCACACAGACACAGGAAGGGGAAAAAGGAATGGGGGAGGTAGAAGTTCCTGAGCACCCTGTAAGCTGATTAAAGGGTACTTTACGTAGGAAGGATTTAGCCGTGCAGTTCCTAGTACCATCTGACCTCAATAAACTCCCCTGCCATGGGCTGGTGCTGCCATTGCATGGGGCACAGCCTGTGCTGGCTCCCCAAAGGTCAGCTGCAGCTGGACAGCTCCATCAGGACTGGGGACACCATTGCTGGATGTATGTGGGGCATGCTGTGGTCCTCCCACAGACTTCTTGGCCTGGCTTGACCCTTGCGAATTTTGCCATCCCAAAGCTATGGTGCAAAGCATGGCTGTAAGATTTTGGGATGTGTTTTGGGCAGTCAAGGTATCTCCAGGGAGAAGATCAGCTTCAGCAGATCCTGGGGTCTGAGTTCTGGGGACAGGGAGGCAAGGATTGGGCAAACTTTGTAAGGACTGCCCTGAATAAACAGTAACCCCAAAGGCTGGATAGTCTTTCCTTTTCTAAGGCAGGAGCAAGGATGCTCATGTGACAATAGCAGCATTTATCCAGCCTGTTCTTAATGCTCTCTGCAGGGGAACTCTGAATGCATCCACACTACTTCTCCAGGGAAAAATCTTTACTGATCTCCTGCATCAATTATTTTGAAGGGTAAATGGGAATTTCTCCCCTTTAGAACTCAGAATGACCCCCCAGAGCTTTAAGTGCTGATTATGGAGAGTCTGCCTGCATCCTCCCTGTGCTGTGGGCCAGGATATGTAGCTCTGTGATTAAATCCTCTCTTTTCTAAAATTCAGTTTCTTGTCTTTACCTCCACATCAAAAAGGCCAGGCTCACAAGTTCTCTCAAATATTGCCAATTTGGGGCTAAAGCATTTAATGTGGTTCTAAGATGCTGCCTTTCACACTGCAGATTCGGTGACCCCTCCCACTGTAAATAGGAATAAAAAGACCTTGCTCAGTTCCATTCTCAGCTGTGATGCCTTTGAGCCAGAGCAGTAATCAGAGCCTGGGTGTTGAAGGGCTGTGGCCCCGTGTTTCATAATCTTTGCTCTCTGTGGGCACGAGGGTGTCCCCAGGCATCAGCATGGCTCCTGGGAATAGCCCTGGCACCCATGGCTACTGGATTTACTTAATGCATCCCATCACAGGTCTCTCCACGCTGGGCATGTCAGTCGGTGTCAAGCCTAAGCACAAGTGACTGCACAAAGATCCTGATGGCTTTATGTCTGGCAGCGTCCCCAAAGCAGCTCAGTGATGGCCCCAAAGCTCACAGATCCCTTCTCCATCTCATCCTGTGGCACTTCTCCCTGCTGTCTGCAAGGAGTGTGTGTGCACAGCCTCAGCACTCCTTGGTGTCACCTGTTTGTGGCACTTTCCTAAAATCCTGTAAAACAGTTATGTGCCATGGACAGGTCAGTCAAGGCAGCCAGGGGCTGGGATCAGTCCAGCCCTGGCTTCCTGCACCTCCAGGTGTGGCAGTGGTACAGGAGCAGGGATCAGGTGAGGCCAGTCATTTCTGTCATTCTTAGAGCTATAAAATAGCTGAAAGCTTTTCTCTGCAGTGATGCTGCACATAGATAACAGGTTATAGATTCCATCTAAATGGGGGGTTTAATCCTGCTTTGTGCATGCTGAATGCAGGTAAGGGGAATCTCCACTCCCCTGCTGGGACCTGGAGTGTTCACACAAATGGAGAATGGGGGAAGCAAGGTGCAAATTCACAAAGCTCCTTTCAACTGATATTGTTAGGCAGGATTCTTTATCACTTCTATTTCCATAATGCCTCCTGATAAGAGTTTGATGTAAATTCTGGTTAAGGAGAATCAGATGCTTCAGGACTGAGGAATTGGCTTGGCCTCTGGTTTATTCAGTAATAAATTTCAGATTGAAAACGTTTTTGAGGTCTCTTCATGGCCCTGAATTTCCTCATCAGGGTCTTCCAGAGCTGCACTGGAACTCGAGCCCACATTTGTCACCTGCATTAAGTTGCAGCAGTGCTGGGCACAAACACACCATTTTCTAC
This sequence comes from Erithacus rubecula, assembly GCF_903797595.1. Classification (NCBI taxonomy): domain Eukaryota; kingdom Metazoa; phylum Chordata; class Aves; order Passeriformes; family Muscicapidae; genus Erithacus; species Erithacus rubecula. Next base: position 9,758,322 of record NC_136688.1, read on the forward strand.
CCCATCACCTTTTCACTCTGCCCCTGCTGCTGGAGGCAAACCACATTTTTTTTATTGCAAAGTAGTTAATCAGGTTACTATTTCATGTTCTTCCAGTTGCCAGAACCTTTTAGTGTCCTGTTATACACCCTCTGCTGCCATCGTGGGGCCACTTTGTCATTCCAACCTCATCCAGATTCTCATGGCAAACTGAGTTTCCCCAGAGCTTGGAGGCATTTCTGACCTACTGAGATTGTTTGCAAAGGAAGGAAAATCACATTAGTAATTTTTACCTCCCTACATGTTGTTCAGCTTCTTTTATGAACCTGAAGCTGCTACCACTGCTGCAGGCAGAAGCAGAGGCAGAAGGCTGCTACTGGAGAAAGGAGAGGAGAGGAGATGGGTTAGGAAATACCTGGACCAGAGCAGGTGCAGGAGGAGGAAATGGGTTCCCCTGTCCTAGCACTGACCATGGCATGTCTCCAGCGCGGGAATGAGACCTGGAGTGTCCCTGCTGTTTTCCCCTGTCTCTGTTGCAGGGCTCTGGCTGCAGCCTGCACTCACAGGGTGGAGGGCTGAGGTTCTGCTGATCAGGCCCTGGGGCATTCTTCCAAGTGAAAGATGGTGGGGAAAATCTTGTCCCTCCCAGTCCTCTAGTCATGAGGACACCCTCTGCTTTTCCAAGGAAAAAGAAAGATAAGCAGATAAAGAGTGTAATATAGCTCGCATTTCTCCAGTTGGAAGATGAAAAAAAAATATTTAATGGTGCTTATTCCTTCCAAGCTACTTTATACCATATAAAGAAGGAGAGAAAGGGTAATCCTATTTTCTTCCTTTATTTCCATGTCACCTTTAGCTGCAGTATTTGAGACCAACCAGACCTCAGCAATGGCAGGGATTGTATTCAGGATGTTTTCCATGCATGTATAAGTATGCTGGATTTTAGGTGCTGTGATAGAAATTGTATTCAGCAAACCTTTCCCAGTTGATACCACAGATCAAAAGGTGTTGTCCCCTCATGGAAAAGTCAGCCCTGATCCTACTGATCAGGCAATGCTTGCCCTAAAAAAGTGTCATTCAGCCAAATCACTGGTACACACAGAGACTCACTGACAGATCCTGGCAATTGCAAACATAGCCCAAGCCAGGATGAAATGACAAGAACAGAAGATTAAACTCCTATGAAGAGGTAATTAAAGGCAGGAAATAATGGTAGTGAATCAATTGGTACAAGGATGTTTGCCCAACAAATGTCATTATAGGCAGAAGCAGAAATTATTATCCATCAGCAGAAATATTCCATCAAATTGCTGTGAATGACCCGACCAGGTAATTAAAAGGACATTCCAACCTCGCTGCATTATTTGCTGTTAATCACTATTGCTCATATCCATATCTTTACCCAAATAATTGCTTCTGATAAGGCTGCAGATATATAGGGGTCCCTGAGAGGAGCAGGCAGTGGAGCATCAGCTGGGAGCTGGGAGCGACCAGGCTTGGTGAGTCCAGCTGGAGTGGGGGGGCTGCACGGGCTGCCTTCCCCCCTCTCTCACTCTTGGGATGGATTTCAGAGCTGAGCCATTGCTGTGAGGCCATCCCTGTTCTGAGCAGCAGTGCTGGAATATGGGGGGTTCCCCTGCTCAGGCTGGCTTGGGGCATAATGCTTTCAGCTGAAGGTCCCAGCTGGCCAAAGAGTTCGCAGCCATTTACAGCCAGCATCAGTGGGGAGGAAATGAAAAGCTTGGAAGTATCCTGAGAAGGTTAAACAGTGATGAAACTGGAGATCTACCTGCTTATGGTCTGACTAATTTTAAAAAAAACAATGCAATCGTTATTGATAGATAGAAGTTCCCCAACAGCATCACTGCTCCTGGGTATTTCAGCAGGGAAATATAGTCTACCCAGGGGAGACAAAATTCAGAAAGAGAAGAGAGAAGTTGATCACCAGATTAGCAGCTAGAAAGGTTATAAAGAGAGGGGAAATTCTGGAGATGGGGTTTAAAATGGTCTCCTAAATATGGTGCTCCCAGAGAAACGCCAGCCCAGGGGAGGCTAAATGCTGAGGTGAGATCCTGGGGTCAAGGGATTGTGTGACAGCTGTTGTGCAGAAGAACAGGCTCAGGATTCAGGCTCCCCTTGCCCGAGGATGCTCTGGTTTTGGGGGCTGTTTTCTGCTCCTCCTGCATCCCAGAACTGTGGAGTCTGCCTTGTTTGCAGTCCAGGAAGATGCTGATCTTTGGAATGTCCTTCATGTTTTACTATTCTGTCCCCTCAAAGCTGGATTAGGCAGGAAAACACAACACTAAAGCTCAAAGTGTGTGTGAGATTAAGCTTATGGTTCCTTCATCTTCTCATCTGTTTGCTCTGCATCCCCCATTAAATATTTGCCCTGTGGTTTACAGTGAATACATTTCTGTATAAATCCCTCACTCTTGTCCTTCTCTTTGTGCCTCTTCTAATCTTGCAGCACCTCCAGAGCAGCAAAGAGTCCCAGAAGGGTGGCTAGAAAGTGTTCAGAATTCTCAGACAGCCCTTTCATGTTCTTTGTATTGTTTAGCTTCAGAATCAAGTAAAAACCAAGTGGGAGGACTTTGATTTGGGGTTAGCAAGTGCCATCTTGAGATTGCAGGACAGTGATGATGGTTTATTTCCTTGCAGGAGGAAGGCAAAAAAAAAAAAAAAAAAAAAAGGGACTGTATTATAAATTGCAGGTAGAGCTGCTCTGCGATCCTTGAAGAAGAGTGAGGACCTGGGAATAAAGCAGGAAACAAATTGGGAATAAATGGGGGAAACATGCCATGGCTGGTGATAATCAAAATGTGCTTTTCTTTTTATTTCAGTAAGAAAACAAGTTGCTGTGACTGCAAATCTGTGTTATTTAATTTTTCCTTCTTGAAAGGTCAGAGGATAGGTGGATATGGGCACATACATGAGCCCTTCCTCTATATGTGAATGAATTTTATTTAGCACATGTAATTTTTTTGTCTGAAAGCCTTTTGCAGATGTGTCCAGGTGTTTATCTCTGCTGGCAGGAATTCCTGCCTTATTTAGTTACAGTGGTGGTGTTTCCACAGCCCTGTCTCTGTGAGACATGTGAACTGCACCAGACACACACCAAGGACACTGTCCTGCTCCTCACAAAACTTCATGCTTTATTTTAGGAGAGAACATGGTTTCCATGATGACAACTCTGTGGCAAGTTATCATTCCCATTATTGTTCTGTCCCACTTCTCAGCATCTCTGTCATCCCGGGAGAGGTAAGCATTTCTTGGGACTCTGCTTTAATTTTCTCCGTGGTTTTTGTTCAAAGAGCCTGCTAGCTGAAAACACAGCCTTTTAGCTGCCTTCCTTGCATCTGCTTGCTTGTGGATCTTCTTGTTCCCTGAACAGATTCAGTTAAATGCGTGAAAATACTGTAAATGGTTTTTCCTTGCTTAAGAATGGGAATGTTAATTTGTTTAATTTGGGAGAAAATTTGTGACCCCAAAACAAAACACAGTTGCAAAGACACTTTTGGGTCTGTTTTTATCCTGTGCACTTACACAGACTGATAAAGGTGAGAGATTCTGTTTCCAATAGCCTGGTCCCATAAAAACATAACCAGAAATAGCCAACCCTGTAAGTTCACCAAGTTCAACAAGGGAGTTGCCTGCAAGGGCTGGTCTTTGCTGCCCTTTTCTAAATGCTCTTCAGCTTTGTGTCTCTGATGTTTATTTATTACTTCTCCAGGCTCTTTCCCTGCTCTTCTGTGCTGAATCATCAATAACCCCACCTTCTCACATCTTGTGGCAAGGTGATTACATCAGTAAAAGCAAGGGCAGGTTGTTTTCCTGCGTGATGTTTAATAAAGATATTTTTAAAACTCCCTTTTTTTCCCTTTTTTTTTTTTGTGAAACTTTGCCAAAGCAGCACGAATTCTTACCCATGTGTATTGGGGACTATCTTGCTTTGAGGCAGCAGTGTTTAATGCCTGTTGCTGTGTTTCCCAACCATTCCTTTTGGCCCCTTCCCTGTTCCCACCCGCAGGACGGAGCGCCACGCGGACGGGCTCTTCCACAGCGAGCTCAGCAAGATGAACGGCAATGCCTACGTGCAGCAGCTGGTCAAGCACCTGGTGGGGCTCAAGGACAGGTGAGGACCAGCCACACCAGCCTCCTGAGGGGCTGCCCGTGGAGCTGAGCGCTCCAGCTGCACATGGCAGGGGCAGGGGAGGGGTGCAGGGCCCCAGCGTGGTGGGAGGAGAGGCACAGCCTCGATATGTTTGGTGTTTAAATGGTTTTTAAGATCTAGTTTTCTTCAAGAGTGACATAGACTAATAAAGTCTTTGTGGTAAGTAAACTACCTGCTTGGTTGGATAACACCCAGTGAAGACACCTGCTGCTGATATACTGAGCACCGAGCACCTGTAGAAATTGAAGACCACAGCACAAATTATGGCTGATAAAAAAAATAAATTAAAGCCGCAGCCAAGGAACACTCATGCTCTAAAAAGGAAGACTCAAGGAGTGGCAACGTAAAATAAATCCTTAAATATAAAAAATAGTTTATAGAAAAGTTTGAAAATGTGTGATAGGTCTCTGAATGTGCAACAGGCTGATGAATTTAAAGACTGTGTCAAAAACAGCAGGTGTGCTCTTGGCTGAATGCCAAGCACTCAGCCATTATAACCTTTTGCTTTATTGTTTGTCTCTTACTGAGTTTTATTAAACCTTTAAAACTCTACCAGGAAAGTGAACCTCTTTTTTCACATCCCCACACAGGTCCCAGAGGCACTCAGATGGGCTGTTCACCAGTGAGTACAGCAAGATGAGGGGCAACGCCCAGGTTCAGAAATTCATCCAAAACCTCATGGGCCGCAAGCGCAGGTGAGAGGAACCCTCTGGTGTCCCAGTCCCCACCCAGGGCTCTCACTGCCACCCTGGGCCAGTGTGTGACTGAGGCCATGTCTGTGAGCACAGCAGAAGATAAGGCACAAGGTGCAAGTGCTGCTCTGCAGTGGTGGTGGCGGCTTGGTTACATAATTGGTGATTTTTTATTACTTTTCTTTATCTAAATCAGCTCTCCTGGCCCAGTCAACACAGACATGCAGGGGAGAGAGGGTGTGAACAACCCTGAGGAACTTTGCTTTCTCTGGTTGTACCAGAGCTTTCTGAATACCAGGTAGGTGGGAGACTGATCACCTCTGTGACTCTGAGCCCCACAATACTGAAGCCAAAAGGATAGTTTTATGAACAGACATAGAAAAGTCAGTTGTTAAAAATACCAAAACTAAGAAAATAATATATTTTCTTAATAATTTCCTAAGAGTTGTCATTCTGGATTGAAGCAATCATTCATCCCATTAGGAAATATGACCTAATGGTTAAAATTGAAAGAAAGCCTTTGCTACCCTGTCTGGATTCAGCTGCTGATGGAAACACACCCCTCGGGATGGGTTGTCTCAAACACCTGGATATTGTCTTTTCCTAATGCTCAACAGCTTTGCCTTAGACATCTCACTCTTAAATCACTGTAACCAGGAGGAATAAGCTTGCCCTCAGTACCTCTCATGTCCACAATGGGGGTGAAAAACCACTGTGCATTTGTAGAGTGCCTGGCAGCAGGCAGCCATGATCCCTCTGTCATACACCTGCTCCTTGGAGTCATCCTTGGCCATGTCACACTTCCTGCAGTCCCAGAAATAATGGACTATCCCTGATTTTTCCTTCCCACAGCAACTCAGACAGAGATGCCAGGGAGGCTGCTGCCATTACCAGCCAGTATATTTGCCCCTTCTCTAAGCAGCTGGTTGCAGACATGAAGGAAGATACAGATGATTCTGAATAAGGTGAAGAGAAAGAAACAGCCAAGGAGACAGCTTTGCACATGCATGGTCTTGAAAATAAACTGGGAAGCTCTTGCTTAGGAAAAAACTTTGAGATAGGCAAATAAATAAAAATAATCCTGGAAAGCAGTCAAAAGCCAATGAAACCTCTGAGATCATCCAAAGTGAATTGTATGTGGGTGTGTTCTGCTGTCAGTAGATGGAGCCTGAGTGAAGCACATCTCTTCCACTCTCTGTGGACATCTGGCAGCCTGCTGTTGATCCCAAATAAAAATGGTTACCTGTTCCTGTGCCTTGGCTGCTCTTTGGGAAACTGGAATAAGGGTGCATCCGTTACAAGGTCTTGGATTATTAGGGATGCAGAGGAGGAGCATTTTGCCAGGATTCCCCTACATGAAGCATGGTGGGACACATGGCTGGGATTGGGGAGTGCCTACAGTGCAGCTGTGCACAGAGGTCAGAACCAGGGCTCCATGTAGCAGGAATAAAGCCAAGTGTTAGGTCTTATGGCAGAGAAATGTTCTGAGAGCTACACAACAGAGATAGTTGCTGTAAAAGTCGTTTCCTCTCCATTCCGCCCCTGCAGATGGGGGCCCATTTTGTCAGAGCCACTAAAGACAAAGCTCCACAAGGAATAATTTGTTCCCACCATTTAATGATGTTTATGTGCTGTCCCTATGCCACACCAGCAGACTGCCCCCCTTTGGTGGAACAGCCACGGCACTCTCTGATTAGGAAGGGTGAATAATGCAGCAACACACACACAACTGCTTCAAAGCAGCAGGAAGAAGAGATTTATTGGAAAGCCATGGCATTTATATAAGATAGATTGCACAAAACAAAGTAGAAAAGACTCATTGGTCCAAGAAGGCAACACCTCTTTGAAAACATGCTTTCTGCAAAACGTCATGAGACACTCACACAGCTCGGTGGTCAACTCTGGGTGTTTAATTTGTATTATTCTTTCTTCCTTCTCTTGTTTGTCTCTGAGAAAAATCCCCATCCTGGGAAAGGTCTGAGCTAGAGCTGAGAAAGCCAACAACCTGGGAAAAATCCAGGTTGGATTTTTCCATGAGCCTTCAGCAATGTCCACACAGCCACACCAGCTTTTCTGTAAAATCAGTGGATTTTGGAAAGCAGCTCTAAAATAAGGATATTCAGCTGCAATCCTGTGCTGTGTTGTGCTGTGCAGCCCTGCCCAGCCCATCCTGCTCTGCATTTTTCACCATCTGTGATGGACCTGACACCTGCAAAAGGAGCTGTTCCCACTCAAATGCACACCTAAGCACCATTCTCTTACTGAAAAACTGAACAAACCTCGCCAGTTGTTCATTTTGGTCCATAGGAGGTCTCTGCTAGGAAAGATTCCCTTTAGAATACTTTTGGAAGGAGTGTTGATGGCCTGGATTTCATTAAGCCACTAATAACCACCTGGCTAAAGTACAGCATCCGAGAACTTTGTGAAATCAGAAAGAATTTAAAAAGATCAGTGAGAGCAGAGGTCCCTTGGAAACTTCAGGAAGCTGCTGAGATTCAAAGAGTTGAACATTTCCTGATGTGGAATCTCCTGGAAGGAGATTCTGGGAAGCATCTCTACAAGGAGCAGCCACCAGTAGAAGGAGATTTTGTTTTCCCTACAAAGTTGCTGGGCATTCCCTGGACTACAGGTGAGCCTTGTCACTGCTGGGATCTACTTGCTCACCTTGTGGGATACAGACCCCATCTCTGGCACATCAGAAACCAAATTTCCCCCCTTCCCTGTGGGAGAGACAGGCAGCTTCCCAAGAACCAGCCTTTGTCCTTCATGCTCAGCTGGGCAAGGGCTTGGTTCTGAGTTCTGAACTGCTTCAAATATATCCTTGTTGCCACCGTTTAGGATAGGAAAGATCCAGGGAAACGAGAAGCAGCAAAGATTTATGCGTCATGGTGTTCCATGACTGGTCAATCCTTCAATAAGTCATCCAATGGGGCAAAGAGGCAAAGGTTGAACCACAGCAGTCCACAGCCAGCTGGTGTTTCGTGATGCCATAAAGTGGTGAATGCAGACAAGGGCACAGGGAGGAACCAGGAGAAGATCAGCTTAGTTGGAAAAAGTGATTTTTCAGCAACTGGCAGCTCACCATGGCTATTCCTCACTGGCTCCTCATGCCTGCGCTCTCCCTGCTGCCCCTCTTGGCACAGGTTTCAGCACAGGAAATAGGTAAGCTCTTTCAGGAGCTCCATGTCTCTGAGGAATGTCTCCCGTGGGAGGGGGGTGGCCCTCTTGCAGATGGGCCAAGACACCATTGCTCCACAGCTTGTGACCACAGCTCTCACCCAGCTTCTTCACAATATGAATCCTTGGACAATTTTGCCTCTTATTTGTGTGGTTTTTCCAGGATGTTCTGTCAGTAACAACCAGCCAAGCGTTCCTGAGAATCAGTCACCTTATGTGGTGACCACTGTCCACGTGCAGCCAGGTTTCACCCTAACCATTGATCCCAGCTCCTCCGATGGCCAGTTCTTCACCATTGAGGGCTCCGAGCTGAGGCTCACAAAGCCTGTGGACTATGAGGTAAGCCTCTAGCTGGCAGGCTGCAAGGGTGGGATGGATAATGCTGGGATACAAGGAGTTTCAACCTGGAGTCTTGGGCTTCCAGGGATTCTTAACCTGTTTCTAAAGGAAATAAGTTAATTCAGTTGTGTAAGTTTGGGAACCTACATGGAGATGGAGAGAGACCATTTATAAGGGCTTAAAATGACAGGATAAGGGAGAGTGACTTCAAACTGCCAGAGGACAGGTTAGATGGGATATTGGGAAGAAACTCTTCCCTGTGAGGGTGGTGAAGACCTGGCACAGGTTGCCCAAAGGAGCTGTGGATGCCACATTCCTGGAAGTGTCCAAGGCCAGGTTGGAGAGGACTTGGAGCAACCTGGGATAGTGAAAGATGTCCCTGCCTATGGCAGGGAGCTTTAAGCTCCTCTCCAACCCAAATCATTCAGGGATTCTGTCATCTTGTGTGAAGCAGAAAGGCAGTATAAAAGGTCATTGTGTTGACTTAGGTTGGTGCTAAATTATTTTAGCTCTCCAGAGGCTCTGTATACAGCCACAGGCACCCTTAAGTTCACTTTCAATAGAAAAATCCACTTTTACTTGAGCAAAGAGCAACAACCAGAGTTAACACCCCGCAGGTGCCACTCTACTTGCTGCATAGAATGTTTCTGATTTATTCAATTTTAAAAGAAATCTGTTTGATTTTACTTGAGGTGAGAGAAAATGGCAAATTAGCTCTGCCAGCATCTTAACAGGAATTACAGGGAGAGCGCCTGGTAGATGGGGCTACTTTGATATCACCATAAACAAGATCCCAGCATTAAGGAAAGACAGAAAAAGTTAGATACACCTGAAAATAAGATAAAGCCCAGCAGCGTTTCTGATTCTGCAAAGCACAAATTTGGCTCATTTGCTTTAGCCAGAGTTTGTACTCCTCTACAAACTGTTTGTACTCTTTCTACAGTGTGTGGGTTTGTTTTTCATGCAGGTAGACCCTGTGCTGCTGCTGTACCTGTCCTGCGAGGGCCCTGCTGGCCAGGTGAGTGCTCTCCCATGGCTGAGCCCTGGGACAAGGCACTGCAGGCAGCACCTGCTTCCCTCTGCTCTTCCTAATCCTCACACTGGCATGGGCAGATCTCCTTTTCTTTGTGGACAGAAACACTGCTCACATAGCCACAGAGAGCACCAAGGCTCTGCCAGTGGGGAGGTGGTGGCAGCAAGCCCAAAATCCTACCCCAGGATGTGGGCTGGCTGCAAACCCCAGCTCCATCCAGCCCACATCCTTACACCATCCCCTCTGGTCTCCAAAGCAGAATCAGCCCCAACAGTCTATTTCTCTCTTTGTGTTTTTTTTATTATTTTCCCATTCTGCAGAATTATCTCTTGCAAATCATAGTCACCGTTCTGAATGAGAACGACAACAGCCCTGTGTTTGCACAGCCAAACCTCAGCAGGGATATCCCAGAGGTAAGGGGTTTTTGTAAGGGAAGAGGGCACTGCTCACTGACTGCTCTGGGACTGAGGAAGGGTCAGCAGGGAGAGGACTTCAATCCCAGTCACACAGACAATAACTACAATAATGTATTTTTTCAGGATACAAAAGTGGACACAGTCATTGTAGCCCGTGGAGAATTGAGTGCTAGTGATGCTGACCTGGACACCATTTACTATGAGCTCATTTCCACAGTGCAGGTGAGCATCTCTGGGGACAAACAGTAGCTCTGGAGAAGCTGGATTCAAAAGATCCCCAGCTTTGAGGAGAAGGTCACTGCATTTAGCTCTCTCAACTTTTACAAAACCCAAACATTGATTTGGTTAGCAGAGCAGAGCCATCAACACTGCAGATATTGAATTCTCTTATGGCTCACCCTTTTAATGCACTGTACAGATTAAACTTTCATCTAGGATATTCAGAGCCATAATGACTCAGGGAAGTCTTGTTGGTATGAATTGTAAACATATCAGGAGACCTTTGTACCTCAGGGAGCTCAGAATTGCACTGAGTCTGATGGGGAGAAGAGTTCTTGCCCTAATTGCCAACGGCAGCACAGGAAATGGATTGTGCACACAGTTAAACCAATGCCAGCCTAGAGTGCAAGGGCTGGCAGTAAACTAAGATCAAAAGGAAATTCAAGAGAAATAACAAATGTATGTTTGCATTGAAAAGCATGTGGAGAGAGCAGACAGTGCCTCTGTTACCTCTAAATACACAGGGAATTTAAGTTTCTGTGATCAGAAACCACCAGTTTTTCAGCTCTGGGATCAGACTTTGCATTCACATTGGTGTAAATCCAGAGAGGTTTAGAAATTCAGAGGCACAAGATTAAATGAGAACCAGAGCAAGAAGGTTATAGAGTAAAATGCAACGCATGACACTTCAACTCAACTTTACAGTTTCTTTCCAAGTCCAGCTGTGTTAGGCTAGGGCAGGTGATCTTGTCAGTTCTCAAAGGCTGAGCATCCTTTGGCTTTTTTTTTGTGCATGGAAGTGAGATTGCTTGGCTATTAGGGACCCAAAATCAAGGGTTGTTGGCAACTTGCTAAATGTAGGAAATCAATGAGGTGATAGATTTCATCCAGAAATTGCAGTGCAGGTGGGCCATCAAAGCAGGAGGTCTGGGAGAGGAAATTCACAAGAACAAACCTTTCTGTCAAGCCAGGCAACTCCAGTGTGCAGTAAGTAGATCAGACATTCCCACATTCCAGGTCCCCAAGATTAAAGGTCGAGTTGAGATTACAAAGGCAGCAATGATCAGGATTTGGAATGTGTCTGTGATTGAGTCTGCTATAGGATTTTTCCTTTTCCTTTGCCAGGACACAGATGGTTATTTTGCCATAGGAGGAGTTAATAACCCAGAACTTTATTTACAAAAAGCGTTGGACTATGACAAATTTAATTCAACAACGTTGCTCTTGTATGCAAGGGTAAGTGTTTTGGGAGGAGCAGAATGCCTCATTTGCATGCATCCTTTTACCTGAGGGATGAGTGTGGATGAGACATCTCTGGGATAACAGGAGGGAAGGTGGGGACTGGGGGCCAGGGGTGCATTCAGAGTGGCCTTTCCATAACTCCAGTGACAGACCTGCAGTCAGCTCCCCTTTGCCAGCAGAACAAGACAGCCTACTGCTTTAGCTGCTCTCACATAAATTGCCAATTAAACAGGATGGCCAAAGGGCCTCAGGCCACTGCTTTTGGCAGATGGGCCCCTGTTTTGGCAGTGTGTCTCACGATTGTGCTTTGCCTTGGGGGCAGGACATGCCTGTGACCGGCCCGGAGCCCAGCAACACCACGCACACAGCCACGGCGACAATAACCATCACCATCCAGCAGAGCGACACCCGGGCTCCCTGGTTCCTGCCCTGCAGCCCGCTGCACGGCGACAGCAGCGTCTGCATCAGCAGCCCCTACTCCGGCAGGGTCAACATCTCCGAGATGGCGGTGAGCAGGCTCACACTGTGCCCTGCTGCTGCCAGGGGGGCACGGAACATCTCCGTGAGGGAGCCTTCATCACCCCCAGCCCAGGCAGCGCTGCTGCTCTGTGCTCCTACAGCACCCCGCAGGAGAGGCAAGAGCCGCAGCGGCAGCTCCGGGCTGTCTCTCCACCCTGTCACAGACACCTCCCAGCAATAAACCCCGTCCTGCCCGGGCAGGGATCTGTGCTGGGCTGGGAGAGCTGCGGCTGCTGCTCTGGCCCTGCCTTGTGGGTGATTGTTTGCCTTGTTGCAGACGGAGCCGCTCCTCCTGGAGCCAGGACCCATCTATGCTGTTGACCCTGACTACACCATCAGCGACAGGATCATGTACAGCATCGTCGGGGGTGAGTAAACCTTGCCACCTTCCACAAGGGACACTGCTCAGGTGTCCTCTGGTACAAGAGCACTTGAGGGAGGGCCTGGGATTTGCCCCTCTCTTTCTGCCACAGAGACATAACTAGAACACTGTTGATTAAGTAGAAGAAACAGACTGTACAGAGAGGAAGAAAAAAAAATTACAGTCCCCCAAACCAATCTCAATGAAATCTGTTTCAAAAAGACTTTGGTCTTTTTCGGGTTTTTGGGTTTTTTGGGTTTGTTGTTTTTTTTTTTTTTTTTTGTGAGATGAGGCATGTTTTATCTTTAAGCTTTTAGATGTGATTTTGTCAGTCTGGTCATGCTGCTTTCATACAGTCTTTGAGCTGAATCTAAAATTCCCACATTATCAGCCTAATTTCTATTCATTGCTCAGAATTATGTTTTTTACTCCCCAGCATATTGCCACTGTCTCATCTGCCCTGTTTCAGTCTTGATTCCAAAATTATCAAACCAAAGGTCACATTGGTCAACTGGAGTGTTCCTCTCCCTTTACCTTTTATGCCTCATGGCACCACAGTTGTGAATATCCTCCTGACATCAAATGTATTAAAGAACATTAAATTCCACTGGCATTTGCATGGAGTGTGACCTCCCTCCCCACAGTCAGTGACTCAGATCCTTGTCAACAGAGAGCCCACAGTGTCTCAGGGTGAGGAAAAGAACTAAAAATTCTGCTTATCTTACAACATGTATACAACATAGGTACGTTTATGATTCCTACAGATGTAGGAATCTGGTTTCTACCTGTACATAAATACAAGGTTTGTGTCCAGACTCCCTTTGTAATCAGTAGAGGTAAATAAGTATTCCCAGAGCAGACTAGGAACTGGATGGAGATTTTCAATCCTCAAATTGTACCAGAAGCTCTGGGCATTTATCACACTTTAGACTGGCAGTCTGTGGGCCTAGGCACTAGAAATGCAAAACTTTGTTGTCCTACCTCATTTAATTGGGTTCACACACATCTAATGTGTCCCTCTGCATCCCTGGCCAGCACTCCAAGTCTTTGGAACAGGCAGGCAGGCAAGGAAAGCAGCATCTCCTTGAGGGTATTTTCACTAAGACATGGAAGAATGAGCTCCAGGTCACTTTATGAAGGAATCTGATGGTTGAATGGCCTTTGCATTTTCTCTAGGGAATACAGACGAAGTGTTCTCAGTGGATGCAGACACAGGGAATCTAACCATGAAAAAAATAGTGACTTCCCCAGATTCCTTTCTGTTGCAAGTTATGGTAAGTGATGACATTACAGCCAGCCCAGCTGGATTTCCAGGAAGCAGCAGCTTGGGTGCAACAGGAATCAATGACCTCAAAAACAACTCACTCACTTTCTTGGGAAGGGCCCAGTGTTTGACCTTGCACCAGCCCACATGCAAAGCTCCTGAAGCAGTTGAGAATTTCCCCTCAGGTGGGGGTGATGACAGCAAAGGAAATTCACCCTGGGCACATTCTGCTGAGCTGGGAATTGCAATGGGCTTTGGATCGAGCCCGTCCTGCTGTGTCTCATCAGGGCCAGGAGAAGTCTGGCATCTCTCTCCTCTCCCTTTCTCTCCAGGCCACCCAGGTCAGCAACATAAGGAAATACTCTGTAGCCACGGTGGAGATCAAGGTCATCAATAAGAGCAATTTTCCACCCTACTTTGAGAAGGAAGTCTACAGTGGGATGGTGTTTGTTGGGCTGCCCCAGAGAAGCTTCGTCTACCAGGCTGGAGATCCTTCCACCCCCCTGGGGATAACAGCATTGGATCAGGATTTCCCTGATGTAAGAAACTAAAAGTGCTCTGTCTTCTGTCTCACTGCTTCAGGCTTAGGAGGGGAGGTGGGGAGAGGCAAACATGTTGTCCTCTAGTGTTCCATGCTGTCTTCCCTTGGAAATTCCACAGATACCAGAAGCACTTATGGTGTGATGTAATGGGGAGAAGCTGCTGGACTCCCCTCTTCCAAAGCCAGTCCCACACAGATCACTTGCATAGGTGTGTTTTGCCTGGGCAAGTACTAAAGTTGCCAATACAAGCTGGGTTAAGACTTGGTTGGTTTTTTTTTTTAATGTTTTGTGATACATACTTGGCCTCTGAACAACAGGGTGAACACAGTCAAGTTCAGCCTTTCTCCCTGCTCAGCCCAGGTTTATTCATTACTCTCCACACCTGCTCATACCTCAGGGGTTTTGGACTAATGCTGCCAAGGGGTTGTTGGGAAGATGCATGTGAAGCACAGTGAGGTTTGCTCATCCCCTCTCTGGCCTTTCAGAAAGTCAACCCCAACATTGAGTACTATCTCCAAAACAGCACCGATTTCATCGCAACCAGGGACGGGCTCATCCTGACCAACACGGTGCTGGAGTCCCCAGGAACTGTCACCATCCAGGTAGGGCACCCTCCTTGCTATTTTGTCAGGGGTGTGGAGAGGAGGAATTCAAATCCTCTTTTTGCTTGGGTCAAAGGAAGCAGCCAATAACTTTAGACTTCAAGAAGCTGGATGTCCCCTTTGTCCATGTGCCAGCCCAAGGCTTGCCTGGCACAGTGCTGTCTGAACCAGCCTGGCCACAGCACTGCTGCAGCTCCATGGGCAGCCACAGAGAGGTGCCAACACCTGCCCCAGGCTGCCTCAGAACTGTGCTCTGCACTGTGCTGGGAACTGAGCACAGGGCAGGGATGTGGTTCTGCTCATCCATCCCCAGGGCAGGGAATCTTCAGAGCTCTGGTTCCCCTGTGACCAGGCTCTCCAGCCACACTGAATAGCTGTGGTGAGGATAGGGACAAAGTGCTTTTTCCTCAAAGGGCCCCCCACAGACCTGGAGAGCGAGCTGGAGGTCTGGGAGTCCCTAAGCCATCTCTTTCCCATGTTCCCATAGGCTGTTGGAAAGGATGTGTTGAGCCTGCAGGAGGCAAGCGCCATAATTGTGGTGGAGATCATCCTTGCCACAGGTAGGCTGGGAGTCTGTGTTTTCTGCTCTGGGGAGTCTTTTCTATTTCTGTGGCAAACTGGCCATGATGGGTCACCTGCTGAAGCCTGTGGGCCTGGGCTGAGGCCAACCCCAACCCTACAGGAGGCTCTGTGGTGGCTGTAGGAGGGAAAACACCCCAACAACATCCTCACAGTGTAATCACCACATGCCTCAGGAAGCCTCCTAAGACTAAGTGGTGCTGTCTTGGAGTGTCTTTTCTTGTTGTTCCAAAGCTAAATCCGGGGTTGGTTCATGCTGGGAAATAACCCAGGATGTCTTATCATGGCTAAGGAGACCTTGGTACATCATTGGTCCTTTTTAGCCAAACACAGAGAAATTTGCAATGTTCTTGCCTGCCTTAGGCAGAGCAGAGGGCAGCTGGCACACCCCAAAGCCAGGATTGCCCAAGAGCCAAGGCATTCCTACTCAGGTCAAGTTGGAGTCTTTTACACCAGGATTTTATGGTCTTACAGGAGAAACAGCCCATGAGTAATAAGAGAGACATGAGGCTCCATACGTAACCCTCCAGCTACTGTTTAACCTTGTTGATGTAAAAACAGCTCACACTGCATACTGCTGAGAAATTACTCTTAGATTGGTCTTAAAAGTAAATTAGGATTGAAGTTCATGAAACTTCTTATGCTTTGAGTTAGGATGAACCAATAGCAATGAATTTTTGTCTCAGGGTAGGCAGACAACGCCCAGACTCCACAGGATGATGTGTGATTGAAGTTCCATCACTTCACCCTTGTCACCACCATTGTGGGGTGGGAAAATCAAGTGGGTTTCTAGGTGTCAATTTGGATTCCCTAAAGCTAGTGTCACTTCACAGCTAAAAACCACTGGAAATCCCATTTAAGGGTGCAGCCCAGCATAAAACTGGTCCACGTGTGAGCTCACAAAGCTCCAAGCAAGTACCAACACTTCTGGGCAACTTTGAAATGTTGCCCTTGCTGCTTTAGCCACACAAAGCAATGGTGCTGTTGAATATGCAGAACTATACAGCTCTGTGACTCACTGTGGGCTGTGGCTCCCCAGGAAACAGGATTAAGCAGCAAAACTCACTGAGGCCCTAAATCCTTGCCAAGGTGTTAATGATAAACTGAGGGTGGGATCAAATGTAGTGGGAATACTCCAATTCCATTATCATAAACAGGTCAGCAGGAGAATAAAACTTTGTTTGATGAATCTTTAATGAGAGTCATTTACAGTACAAAATGAAGCTGAAAAATTTCAAGAGTCCCACCACCACCAAGCAAAGCTGAGAATAGGAGTGTCTTCCCACTCTGGTGTCAATCTCTGTACAAATACCTGACACTGACCAGTGCTGGAAGGTGCCCCTGAGCAGACTGAGCAATATTGCTACAGATACAAAAGGGCAGGAAAGGTTTTCATGTCCTAGGGACTTTCTAATGCTTTTCCTATTTCCTGTTCCCTTTTTTGTTTCTTATTTTGCTGTGCTTGTCTGAATTGGAGAGGATGTTCCAGATGAAAGGAAGCTTTGCATTTTCACACATGGATGTACAATCATTTTTGCATTGTGGTATAAAAGGGTGAAGTGGGAAAGTCAAATAACTAAATAGTTTTAGTCCATCTGCTTGCCTGATGCAGTCAGGTATTTATTAACTTAGTTAAATCACAGGGTAAAAGTCACTGTCCTGTAAATGGCTGCTAGTTCCACCTCATTGAATTTATTGAAAATTACAATATTCTGTGTAGTTAAAAAAGAAGCCCTTGGCTTTTAGGGCAGCAAAAAAAGGTTTTCTGTGGTATCAGATACATGACTGTCACATTCTACAGCACGGGATACTTCCTTGCCTTTCAAAAATTGGGTGGAGCTTCTCCCACAGTAAAGGGTTGTGTCAGAAAATGCTGCCTGCCAGTTTTGGGTTTTTTTAGGCTTTGTAACATTGGTTTGTTTCCTTGCAGCTGTAACCCCCTCTCAGAAGATGTACTCTGCTCAGGACATGGCTGTCTTGGGGGGCGTATTAGCAGCACTGCTGTTAATTGCCTTGATCTTCATTGGAGTGCTGCTATGGAAATCCAATAGATGCTATGGAAAACCTGTCAAATCCCTGATGAAGAAAAGGGTAAGTGCTTTGACTGTACCTGAACTTCTAAGAGTTAGAAAGTGGGCTCTGAGGAAGCTTTGAAGGATGGATGGGCTGCCCAAGTGCCACACATTTGTGTGAAGGTGGTGAATCACTCCCAAGATGAAGTTTGCAGAGGTGGCATCATTGTGGTGCCATTTGTTGCTGTTCTTTCTGCCCCTGAGCCTGGAGCTGTGTGGTGGATGATGAGCAGACATGGTAAGGAGAGCAGCATAAAATCTAGGATAAATGTGGCACACATCGGGGCAGTCTCTGAAAAACACCTGTCTGTGATATAAACCACTGTTCATCCTCCATAGTCAAAGGAGAAAAGAGTTCCTTCATATCTGATCCCAAAGCCTGGGCTCAGACACTTGTCTGCACTTGAGCTATTTAGTTTTGGACCTCTCAGGTCCCTGGCAGATTGGTCACTGGGAAGTTTAGGGTGTAGTTTGTCTGACCAGATGTTGGTCTGTGCCATAGGCTGGGCCTGCCAGGAGCCTAGACCTGAGTGCAGAGCACACAGCTCAGGTGGGTAACAGAAGTCCTTCACCCTGAGGAGGGAAATCCCACTGCAGAATGGAGTGGGTACAAATCACCACGTGTGTGGGGCTGGTGCTCAGCCCTCCTGGAGAACAAGCCCACCTATCTGAGAAAACTCCAAAAATGGAGCCAATCAAAAATGTCTCTTCCAGGGATCTGCATCTTTCCCTGGTTTCAAATAGGTCTAACTGCAAAGCTGAACTTTCCTGAGCAGGACTCAGTCACTGCAGCCACCCCTTCCCTCCTGCCCCCCAGTTCTTTTTCTGTCACTACACTCACAGTATGTCTCTCTTCTTGTAGCTCTCCAAGGAAATCTATGGGGGTTACCAGAACAAATATTACCAGGAAGATGAACAGCCAGATGTGAGCACCCAGCAGCATGAGACATCAGAAACAAGCAGTGTCCAGGAAGAGACTCCTGTGCCAGAGCAGCCAGCATTTTCCTTGCACTCCTCCAGTGCAGAGGAAACACAGAGTCTCCCAAAGGGCTCCATAGCTTCCACTGTCATCTTTGACCAGGAAGAGGAAGAAAAGGGAAAAGAGGCTGGACAGGAGAAAGAAGTGAAGTCAATCCTCAAAACAGACAGGCACGTGGCAGATGATGGCTACAAAGCTGTGTGGTTTAAGACTGATGTGGACCCTGAGGCTGGAGAGAGGGTTGAAGTGATTGAGGACAATGCAGCAGATGATGATGATGATGATGATGATGATGATGATGATGATGATGATGATGATGATGACAGTGACCAAGATCTGCAGAAGAATGAGGAGGAGGAAGAAGAAGGTTCTGACACAGATGGTCACCACCAAGGGCTGGGAGAGTCCTTTGCCTCAGTGAGCTCGTCACCCCCAGCAGCAGAGGTGATAGTCAACATGTCTCACACAGATGCAGGGACAGAGGGCACTGAAATATAATAGAAATTGGGTACATACCCCCAAAATGGGGCAATCTCAGCTTCTCTGCTGACATGAAGCCCATCTTTCTGCTCAGGGGGGAACTGGAATGCTGAAGGGTGAGGTTATCTGTCCTGCTTGTCTGAATGCAGCAATTAAGGCCAGAAGAGATTACAGCTAATTTAACCCTTTAGTGAGACCTTGGAATATCACTTAGGATTTTCAGGGTGAAGCATTTCATCTTTCCACCTTCCTGCCAGTTCCCTCTGGGTCTCTTGACATCGCCTTCCCTAACCTGGCTGTGGGTACAGCAGAGCTGAAGCTGCCCTGGCCTGGCAGCAGCGAGCCCAGCTCACAGGAGCAGCTGAGTTGCACTGTCCAGTGCTGTTTGGCTCATCCCTTGAGGATGCTGCAGCAGAGTGTCAGCAAGTCCCTCTGAGCCTGCAGATGCTCCTGTGACTGTGCAGGAGCTGACCTCAGGGCTTGGTTCTGCTCTGTTGTCCCAGCACAAGCAGCTGGAATGTGCCACCAGACCCTTGTCCTGCCAGCCAGGAGGTTCCACGCTGTTTCCTTTGTCACTGGTAAACAAGGACTCATCCCATATTCTGTACTGAAGGACTTTGTCATCAGTTTTCTATGTCATAAACCCACTAATTATGCAGTACTTTAGCTATCTGGTATCTGTCAGGCAAAAGAGCTCCTGAGATATTGTCTTCAAGTGCCAAGTCATCACTCTGTTTCCAGGTAGCAGAGGGAAGGAAATACTTGATGCTTTTGTCTAGGTTTGCATCTCCCATCAACCAATCTCTTCTCCCAGCTGGCAGCCAAAAGCTGGGCTGATTTCCACCAGCTGAGAGCATGGCTCTGTGCATTTGCATCTTCTGATCATCAGCACAAGATCTGTGCTGCTCCTGGAGAAAAAAACAACTGCTGGGATCTGCAGGAACATCAGAGCACATGTGATTCCCAGGACATGTCCCTGTCCCAGTGTTCCCGTGGTCTGTCCTGCTCTCCTGACTTCAGGAGCTGTGTTTGTGCTGAGGATCAAGCCCAGGACCTGGGAAGTTTTCCTACTTCCTGCAGCAAAGCTGTTTGCCCGGGAATTACAGTGTGGTAATGGAGGGTGGGGAGTGTGCCTGCCCAGTGTTTGCCATATAAAGATTCCCTCCAGCAGCTTTGGGATATGTCCAGGAAGCATTTCCCACAGAGAACTCTCTGGCAGCTGCTCACTGCCAACCCAACACCTCTGGCCACCAGCAAGGCAGAGGATCCAGCCTGCCTGTCCCTGTGCTGATGGGAGGGTTGCTGATGTGGGGAGAAGCTGGAGAGCTTCTCCTCTGCTCTGTTCCCTTGGTGGCCCTGCCGTGTGTGGTCCATTCCTGTCAGTGCTCTGCTGTCTGTCTGCCTTCCCTCTACTGCTGTGCACTCTGGATTTCTGCTGGCACACTCGTTTATGAGCTCCCTGCAACTGCAATCTGTGTTCAGCTCTCGGTGCTTCCCTTCCCCTCACCAGGGTGCTTCCCGTGCTCTTGGAGTGGGACTGGTCCCATCAAACCCGTCTTTGTTTTCTCCCAGCTCTCATCAGTGCACACAGCCACGGGATTTGGTGTTTTCCAGGGTTATGGGTGTTTAATTTCAAAGGAGGTGATGTTTGGTAAATATTGTGTCTGTGGAAGTGGTGGTTGTTGTGAGGAGAAGAGAAGCACAACAACACCAAAATAAAACTTGGCAGCAGGCAGAGCTCAGCTGCTTCCAGCTATTGCCTGTTAAAGCCTCCAGATCCTGTGTTCTTGACTCCTGTCCTTTGGAAAGAAATAAAGAAAAATGTGGAAGGAGCAAGAAGAAAATGTAACCTTTTAAGTTCAACTCCATGTGTACTTGCATTCCATCTGTTTGGGTTGGTTTGTCTGCTGAGGCTGGAAGGGTGACAGAGTTTTTTGCATCCTTGTACAACAATCATGTTCATTTATAAACATCTGCATAAGAAAGAAAAATGTACTGACAGAAATGTTTTTAGAAAATTGGATCAGCTGATGTGTTTTTTGATGGCAAATAAATATCTAAGTACCTTGAAGATCTCATCCTTACTCTCCAGAGACATTCAAGTGCTTTTTGAAGTTTAACTCTACAGGTAGATATAAGAAATCCCTTTCACTCCATCCCCAGCCAAGCTCTGTTTTTATTTATATACCAGCTTAGAATGATCCTTTTTAAATATTTGTAATGCAGAGTTATAAAAAGCTGGTCAGCCAATCTGCAGGGGGAGAAAGAGCAGTTTCAGTGCGGCTGTGGCACGTGTGGGTTTGAGGTTTTACAGGTGGGAGTGGCACAGATGCCAAGGGAGAGGATCCTCACGGCTTTCCAGCTTTGAGCACCCTCTCCTGATGCAACACAGACCTGGCATGGGCCTGTTTCACCTTCACTTTGGCCTCTAGAAGGAAAAGAAGCCTCTCAGCTGCCAGGGGAAATTCTAAAGATGAATTGAAAACAGCAGGTGCAAACAGGGAATTGGAAAAATCAAGTAAATACAGACATTTCACCTGCAGGAGGAAACAGAAACAGACTGAAAAATTCCCAGGTGTGTGAAAATTAATTTCTGCTCAAATACTGTCCCCATCTAGAACTGAATAATCTCAGAGATTTCATCAAGTGTCATTGGAATACCTGACAGCAAATGCATCCTTTTGCTTTTTTTTTTTTTGCTTCTGACAGAAAAATACTTCTGGCTTGCCAGAGTGCAGAGGGCAGTTGTTGGTTTAGTTTTGAAGGGATGGAAGAGACCTGGTGATATTTCTCTTTGTATGTAGGGCAGCAGAATGATCTAGCATTTATAAACTTCCAAATGATAAACAGACAGAGATAAAAGACCTGTTTTAACCTAATTCCCTTTGGATATTGAGCAGCTTTAAGTCCAAAAGGGATTATTTTTCCTTAAAAAAAAGCAAAGTCAATTAAATTTTATTCCGGTTTGTGCGATTTATTTTTTCATGAGTTGGTTGCTGAGTCCTCATGGAAATAAAGCTGACCTCAGCAGTAAATGGAATTTAAAGAACCAGTATAAACTCCATCAAACAGGTTTTAAGCAAATTGTGGTCTTTCCTTTTTATAAATACCTATTTTATCCAATCAGCAATAACAGCAATTCACCATCAAATTCCAAGGAACAAATTTTGAGCTATAACAAAAACTGAGGCTGCAGAAATGACCCAGCAGTAGTACTGGGATATAAATTGTTTTCCTGTGCTCCTTTTGCACAGAGAGGTTGGTGTAATGAAGGACAGAGATGGGAGTGTTGGGTTTCCCCTTGGTTTGTGTAAGTTGAGATAAGTACTTGTATGATAAGCTTTAATGGAATAGCTGAAACATGTAAGACACATATTACACTTGTGGTCCTCTTGGATTTATACATCTTTATGGATGTGTTATGGGTTTTATAGAAGGATAAGTGTCATAACTGTCCAGGTGTAAAAGTAAGGGATTTCTTGAGGAGATACAAGACCACATATTCCTTCTAGGTCCCCATGAGCTTCTTGCCCCTGTAACACAGAAACACCATCCATCAACACCAGGGTCACAGTTTGTCTCTCCCATGCATCACAAAGACTTCAGAGCCTCTGAGTTAAGGGCAGTTGTGAAGAAACAAAACAATCATTCTTTCCTCATCCAGTTTTCTTTATGAGAAATCTCTCTGTTACTGATTACATTCCAAATAACAGCAGGAAGCAAATGTGTCACTGCAGATTCCAAAATACCCATTGAATGGGAGATCATTGCCCGTGCTGATGCCTTAAGTTCTGAGTTTTTTAAGGCCCTCGAAGGCCTTACAATAAATACCCATTTTATTCCCCTTAACTCTGTGTGATCTCTGTTCCAGCTCCTAAAGGGAACAATGCTTCCACCACCAGGTGAGACAAGAGATGGTCACATCCCAGGAGCCTGGGTGGGGAATGTTTTATGGAATTGCCCAGGTGGCTTTAACTTGTGGGGTTTCCATAGTCTGACCATGGCAGGCCCAGCCTGTGCTTCAGCTCAGCGCCACTCTGGGCCCCCAGTCCTCAGGGAAATGAATGTCCCAGGCAGATCACACAGCTCTGTTTATTCCTCTGTGGATTAGGATGATTTTCTGGGAGCAGGCTGTCCCTCCTGACCTGTTCCCTTCCTTCTCCCTGCCAGGCTGTACCTGCAGAAAGGCCAAGGTGAGACCAGGGTCTGTAAAAGATTATTTTCTACTCTACACTATTTCTCTAGAACTCGATTAAAAATAATAAAACTCTATCAATGTGGTTTTAATTGCTTCATTTGCATTGGTCAATTAAAGCAAATCATTGAGAAGTGGCTTGAGCACCCCCTGGTTGGAGCTGGCAGCTCTTTTTTATTTTCATTCTTTGAATTTAATTATCTCTTAAGCAATTACTGCAATTAAGGTACAGGGTGAGAACAGCATTGCTGCCCTGCTGGATTGGGAAATCCAAGTGCAATTCCTTGGAGAGATTGAGGGGATGGGGAGCTGAGCCTCAGGCTGGGTTTTGGCAGCAAGAATGGGGTGAGGAGGGGAGAGGGGAGATCCCCAAAACTGGTTAAAGCCCATTCTGCTGGGTTTGGGTGCCCCCACCCCAAAAAAGGATCCTGGTTAAAGGGGGCTTGAAGCAGCGGGGTGTGCTGGGGGGCTGTGCTGGAACCCCCAAACCCTGGCCAGGGATGGTGGCAGTGCCAGATCCACAGGGACACCATGGAGGGGCTGTGCTGGGATCCCCAAATTCCAGCCAGGAATGCTGGGCACTGCCTGATCCAGAGAGATTTCCCATTATGTTCTCTCAGGCTCAACACCTGGCATTTCATTGGAGTCCCACAGGTTGCAAATCCCATGGGAGGAGTTGGAATCCCAGCCGATCACACAGAAGCCAATCCAGGAAGGAAATGAGCTGTTCCACAGATTTTTTCCAATGCGTTTTAACGCAAGGCAGATCTCCCCATCCCCATCCCACATCCCATATCCTGTAGCTTTCGGGTTTCTCCATGACAATCCTCTGCCCTCGCCAGACAAAAAAAAAAAAAAAAAAAAAAAAAAAAAAAAAAAAAAAAAAAAAAAAAAAACACCTGCCCTGGTGCTGGGGGTCCTGGGGGGTTTGGGGTGTCGGAGCAGGAATGAGTGAGTCAGTCGCTGCTTCGGAGCTCGCACGGGGCCGGGAGAGCCCGGCTTGGGGCTGTGCCTAAGGCGGGACTCGGAGCTCCGAGACACGGGATCGCCCTGGCCAAAAGAGCCGCTTGGAGCACCGGAACACGGCATTTGGGCTTTCTTCAAACACCCCAAAACGCTGCACTCAAATCTCTTTTGGTGATGCCCAAACGCTGGCTGACCTGGTTTCAAGACCTCCCAAACACAGGACACGGTCTCTGCTTCAAGCGTCTAAAATGCAGAATTTGATCTGTCTGAGAGCCCAAATGCTCTCTCAGGGACCCTGATCTCAAGCCCCCCAAACCAGGATTTAGTGTCTGTTTCTGTACTTGGCCAAATGACCCAGTTCTGAGCTCCGAAAACACAGCACTGTCTCTCTCTGTGAGCCCCAAAACTGCTCCAGTCCCTCGGTTCTGAGCTCCCAGCTGGCACCAGCAGCAGCTCCCTCACCTCCAGTGGGGTGGGGAAGAGACCTGAGACAAAAATCAGCTCAGAGCACTTTAATAATGGAAACCAAGGCAAAATAATTTAATATTAATGACAACTCATAAAGACAGTGAGAGCAACAAGAGCAGTGAGAACAACAATGAACAGGAAAGACAGAACCTGCCCCACACCCCCCCTTTAACATCATAAATCCAAAATGAAATCCAGAGCACCATAAACTCCCAGTGTGGGGGATTTCCATACTCCTGTTATTTTCTCTGTGGTCCATCCTGAAGATCTGTGGACTAAGGGAGGCACTGGTTGTTCCTCTGGGCAAGGGAAAGGTTCCTGCTATTCCCAAAAACTGGAATTAGTGCTCTGGGAGCCCAGTCTGGTCCTTCCAGTGACTGGGGATCACCCAGAGGGTCTTTACCTGCATAAAATGGAGATGACATCCTGGTCCAGTGCATTTCCAGCAGCATTGGACTCTCCTGGCCTAGGTGGCCATGGAAGTTGCACCTGTGACAATTCAGGGATGACTTTAAATTGGAGATGTAAAATCAGAGACTCCAATTCTTCTCAGCACTTCTTGCTTAAATGTTCCCCTGCTGGAAGAGCTCAACTAATATTTTTACTGACCAGATTGCTAAAGCATGGGAAAAACAATCAGCATTCCCTGAATGCCTCCATTTCTTTCACAGCCATCTGCAACCAGAGGCTGATGGGCAGGAGCCTGCCTGGAACAGGCTCAAGGGGTGGTATTAACTCCATTTTTCCCATTTTTGAATGATTCTGGCACTATCCCATGTTCCTGAGTGTGCCAGAAACCCCAGAGCTCCAGGAGCTGCAGCCAGCTGCAGGCAGGTGTTTTTCCTTCTCAGCTTTTTGGGAATGTGGGTGAAGGTCCCCTTCCCTGTCCAGCTCTAGGAGCTGTCCTTGCCACAGACCCCACACTGATCCTGAGCCCTCTTGGAGCCAATTCCTTGTCCCTCCCTTATTTCTCACACTCAGATTGAGGCCCTGCTCTTTTTGCCCTCCTTCAGGGGCTCATCCAGTGAGACTATTCCCACTTTTCAGCAGACCAGGCATCATTCTCCAGTGTCTCCAGGAAATTTCCAGAGCTGACCCATTCCCAAGTACAGTCAGGACAAAGGAAGAACAAAGGTTTTAGCACTTACCATCTTTAATTTTCTTTTCCCACAACAACTTGCTTTTACAACTCTTTTAGTCTCAAAAGGTTCCTTGTCTTTGTTTCAGCCTCAGAGGATTCTGTGAGGAGATTTCACACCCACAAATCAAGATCCCAAATCCAGAGGGTTGCCCATGAAGGTGAAGCAGAATTGGCTGCTCCAGTGAATTTCCTCCATGTGCACAACTTAAAAACCATTACACCACTACATAATTACCTTGAGCTGGTGCTGCAAGAATGAAAAACTGATTTTCCATGTCCACAGGAGAGAGATTGTCCTGGTCAGGCTGTGAGACCTTACAGGGCACATTGATCAGGGGGCTGTGACTGGGATCCAGCAGGGATTGAGCTTTGTGTGTGTGCAAACCCAGCGTGGGATGGGACAGGTTTTCACTGGGGGAAGCTCTCTCTTTATTCCTTGGCAGTTTTTCTCTGGAATATTAAACAAAGAGGGAGGCCTTGTCCTTAATCCAATTACCACAGGGCAGCAAATTACTGTTTCTTGTTTACCAGCTATGAACAAAACTGGGAGCAGCACTCACAAGGCTGGGAGCTGCTGCTTCACCACACAGTGTCAGCAACAGAGAGAAAACACAAAATGCGTATCCAAAAACAAGGATAAAATTATTACTCATGCTTTTAGTGGGACCAGGGCTAATGCTACCCTGGAACAATAAAGAATTTCTCCCTCAGACCCTCAGAGAGCCCTCAAAAAGCCAAAGTGCAGCAGGGAAGGAAGGAAAGGCATCTCTGCTGGGAACAGCACAGGTCCTGCTGCTCCTGGGGACTGGGAATGAGTCTGGAGCCAAAAGCACCTTCCTGGCTGGAGAGGCTTTCCTAAAGCACCACCTCAGGTTCACATCCTGCTGCCTTTCCCCTCCCTTGGGAAAGGAAGGACTTCATCCAGAGCCTGGAGTAGGAGCAAACAAGGAGGTTCAGATGAGTCACAGGGGGACACAGAAACTGTGCAGGGATTTTTGCCCCAGGGGTCACATTCCTTCAAAGCCAGTGCAAGTTCACTTAAATGACCATTCCACAAATCTCTCTTAAGAGCCCAAAAAAGAAAATGTAACCAAACACTTTGTCCAATTGTCCTCACACCCCATAATTCCAGCAGGACAAAAAAGTCCCTCTTCTTGGACAGCAATATCTCCTACCTGGACCTGTGCCTTCCCCAGCCTTCAGTGGCCACTGTCTCCATCCTCCCACACCTCCTCATCTTCCTCCTTGGCACGTTTGGCTTCCTCATCCTGCAGAGCAAACACAGGGACAGTCACCAGCCTGCTCATCCCAAACCTGGGCAGCAGGGACAGGCTGGTGGCACCCTCTGCATGGTCACCCCTCTGCTGGGCACCATCCCTGCCCCACAGCCCATTCCTGTTCCTGGCTTGGCATCTCCTTTTCACGGGATGTTAAACCACAAACATTTGCTCTGCTGCATTTTGGGACAGCAGAGACTCTCCCAAGGCCATGGACAAACCCTGTTCCCACCCACTGGCTCCCAAAGCCCTTCTGGTCCTGGACAGAGCAAAGGAAACATCTCAGTTCCTGCTGGAAATTTCCTCCTGTGCCCATAAACCCAGAGAAATTGCAGCTGCCCCATCCCTGGAAGTGTCCAAGGCCAGGCTGGGCTTGGAGCACCTGGGCTGTGGATGGAACAGGAGGGGATGGAATGAAATCATCCTTAAGGTCCCTTCCCACTCAAACCATTTTGGGATTCCACGAGCTCTCCGTGCATTTATTTCGCACCGTTTCCTCTCAAATTTAAATTCTCAAATTTAGATCATTCGTTCAAGCAATAATTTTTAAATTATTCCACGAATTAAAAGGGGAGCGTCAAATCTATAAGAATCATTTCTACACCCATCAAATCATTAAATGGAAGCCCATTCCCTCGTCTCTGTCCCTGTTTTGCTGTCCGGTCCGGTCCCGGTCCCGGTCCCGGTCCCGGTGGAGCCGCGGGAGCTGCAGTGCCGGGTGTGGCCACACGGCGGCAGCACTGAGGTGTAGCGGCCACTGCGCATGCGCAGCAGATTTTTTGGGTTGGTTTTTTTTGGTGTGGTTTTTTGTGTTTGTTTGGGTTTTTTGTTTTTCTTGTTTTGGTTTGGTTTGGTTTGGTTTGGTTGGTTGGTTTGGTTTTTGGTTTTTTGTTTTTTGGTTTTTTTAGGGGCGCCAATATATCCCAACTTCAGTCAATCCCAGATCCCGGATTTCGGGTGTTTCAGCGGGAGAAAGAACTCCGCATAAGCAGAGCTGTTTCTAGGTCTTTCATACAGATCATCTTCTCCAGCTTTTTCAAGCCCTTTATTGTTTCATCTATATACAGAAAACGTTGGGTTTTTTTATTTTCAAGCCCTATGGATCCATATATAGAATTCCTTACAGTCTAAAATCCTGTCTATAACACAGCAGATTTATCTTGAAATAAATTAATAGAAATGGTGATATATATATTAATGAGAATCTTTACATTTTCTACTATATTACTCATAAATTAATTTTCAGGGATTTTGGGGCTATACCATCCCTTTTTGGGGGGGATCCCGCCTCATTCCCCACTTCACAGGAGAGATGCCACAAGACTGATGGGAATCTCACCACAGGAAGCAAGGCAGGAATAGGTTAATTCAGAGCACCACCTCAAAATGTTGGGGGGAAAAGGTACATCCCACTCCTCCATGGCACAGTGGTGGGTTTTAGGTGAGGTGGCCACACAGCCTGCACATCCCAGTGCAGATGAGAATCCCTGCACAAGGGTTTTCCAGCTACTCCAGGGCTTGAGCCAACACGAACATCCCCAGTGGTGTTCCTGGTATCCCTCCACCCCCCACTCCTGGCATTATCCTGCCCAAAACAACACAGGAACCTGCGGGAGTCTTGGTTTTGGGATGGACAGTTTTTGGGACAAGCTCAAGCACTCTGTATAATCTGATGTTACAGTTGCAGTTTATTGAGAGGGTGTGGGTATAGAAAGTCCTGCTAAGGGCTGAGAGCCACAGCGCTGAGGAGGACGGAGAGACAGTGGGGGTGAGGGAAAGAGAAGAGCAAGAGAGGGATTTCCTGTTTACAATACAATACATCTTCTTCTATGTTGAATATTCTAATTTTCACTAACCAATCTAACACGAGATACAACTTCTATAGCATTTACATACAGCCTATAAGAATCCTTACATTACCATAGTGTGTTATACTTTAAAGTCTAAAAACTACCCTTTGGACCCTAGCAGGGTCTTCTCTGACCTTTGGACCTGCTCTCCAGCAGGAGACATTGTTCTATCAAGAGGGGATTACTTTCAGCTGGACATCCTATTGTCTTCTGGTTATTCAGTAACTGAGGTTTGGTATCTCCAAGACGGCTTTCATTTCAATCTCGCTCATGGTTTCTATATTCTCAGAATCTAAGCATTCATATTTGTAAGGTTTTCCTATTTCATCCTTCCCAACAGGTACTATGGTCCCTCTGCCTCCATCACAGCTGTCACTTCAGCCTCCTCCCAGGCAGAAGTGTCCTGGAAAGAGGAACTTGGGAGCAAAACCAAGGGAAGTGAATCTGTCTATATGGAAAGAGTCACAGCAGAAACTTCCTTAACTGTTCATTCCCCAAAACTCGCAGCACTCGCCCTGTGCTGTGGAAAATGCAGCCCAGCCTGGGCAGGGCTGGATCAGTATCCTCAGCACCTGTGGCTCAGCATTCCCGAGCAAGAGGTGCTTTCCCCAGCTGGTGACACTGCAGGTCCTGGGGGAAGGGAAGGAGTGGGCAGAGGAGGCTGCAGGGGCCCTAACGTGGGGCAGAGGGAGGGACAGACACCTTCCTGCTCCCCACCCCTTGGTTTTGGTTTCCATTCTGCCATTTCTCTCGTGCCTCAGCTCTCACTTCTCCTTTGCCTCTCGTTGATCCCTCAGCCAGCTCGTTTTCCAGCTCTGGCCCCAGCGCCGGCTCAGCCATGGGCCGGGGACTCTGGGGGGTCCCACTCACCTGGGCACTGCTGGCCTGGGTGGCAGGGGCTGAGCAGCCCCAGGAACTCTCGAACACTTCAGGGTTTGGGGTGTGCAGCAAGACCTTGAAGCTCTCACGTCTGGAAGTTCTGCCGGGAGGGGGCTGGGATAACCTCAGGAATTTGGATATGGGCAGAGTCATCAACCTGGGCTACTCGCAGTGCAAGACCACCGAAGACGGATCTTACCTCATCCCAGACGAGATCTTCACTATCCCCCGCAAGCAGAGCAACCTGGACATCAACTCGGAGATCATCGAGTCCTGGAAGGATTACCAGAGCATCACCTCTGCCTCCATCAACCTGGAGATGTCCCTCTTCTCCGCCATCAACGGCAAATTCTCCGAGGACTTCCACCGCACCAAGACCCAGCAGGTGAGAGACAGGGCTGTCACCACCCGGGTGCAGGTCAGGAACTTGGTTTACACTGCCAAGATCGACCCCGAGGCCGCCCTGGACAAGAGCTTCAAGAAGCAGCTGCTGACCATCGCCAGCCACCTGGAGAACAACCAGACCAGGATGGCCGATTTTCTGGCCGAGGTGCTGGTGCTCAACTACGGCACGCACACCATCACCTCCGTGGACGCGGGAGCCACCTTGGTGCAGGAGGATCAGATCAAGGCCACTTTCCTGAAGGACAGCTGGGCCACGCGCAGCACCGTCACCGCCTCGGCCGGCGTGGCCTTCCACAGCATCGTCAGCGTGGGAACCAAGGAATCCCTGGACGCCGGCTCCGGCTTCGCCAAGCAGTACCTGGAGAACCGCACCAGCTCCAGGGTGGAGAGCATCGGCGGGACCCCCCTTTTACCCAGGCATCACCCTGAAGACGTGGCAGGAGGGGATTCGAAACCAGCTGGTGGCCCTGGACCGCTCGGGGCTGCCCCTGTACCACTTCATCACGCCGAGCGCGGTGCCGGAGCTGCCGGCGCCCACGGTGCGGCGGCTGGCGCGGCGCGTGGAGCTCGCCGTCCGCCGCTACTACGCCTTCAACACCGCCCCGGGCTGCACCGACGCCTCCTCGCCCAACTTCAACTTCCACGCCAACACCGACGACGGCTCCTGCCAGGGCACCATGGCCAACTTCACCTTCGGGGGAGTCTTCCAGGAGTGCGTGGGGCTGGGCGGGCCCGACACCGGCGCGCTGTGCCGGGCGCTGGAGCAGAGGAACCCCCTCACCGGGGCCTTCTCCTGCCCCGCCTCCTACAGCCCGGTGCTGCTGGGCGTGCAGGAGCGGGAGGAGGGGCACAGCCACCTGGAGTGCCGCAACAAGTGCACCCTGGGCATCTTCTGCCACCGCCAGTGCCAGGACGTCTTCTGGCTCTCGCGGGTGCAGTTCAGCGCCTACTGGTGCGCCGCCAGCGGGCCGGCGGCTCCCAGCTCGGGGTACCTCTTTGGGGGGCTGTTCAGCACCCGCAGCGCCAACCCCGTCACGGGAGCCCAGTCCTGCCCCTCGGGGTACTTCCCGCTGAAGCTCTTTGGGGAGCTCAGAGTGTGCGTGAGCCAGGATTACGAGGAGGGGGCCGCCTACGCGGTGCCCTTCGGGGGCTTCTTCAGCTGCCAGGCGGGGAACCCGCTGGCTGGGCAGCACCAGGGCACGGCCGATGACCCCCTCACCAAGGGCTGTCCCCCGGGCTTCAGCCAGCACCTGGCGCTCATCAGCGACAGCTGCCAGGTGCAGTTCTGCGTCCAGGCCGGGCTGCTGAGCGGGGGCTCGCTGCCGCCCGCCCGCCTGCCGCCCTTCACCCGGCCCCCCCGCCAACCTGCCGGCCGTGGACACGCTGCTGGTGCGGGACGGGGACAGCACCTGGGTCAGGGACGGCCAGAGCCACGTCTGGCGCCTGGCACGGCCCGAGGACGCCCAGCACGTGGCCGAAATGGTCCGCGGCCGGGGGTTGTCAGGGGGAGAGGTGGCTGGAGTCACCGTGGCCGTGCTGGCGGGGCTGGCCACCCTCCTGGGGACAGCCTGGTACGGCCACCGGCGCTACAGGGCCAGGGGGTACCGAGCGCTGGGCGCGGGGGACAGCCCGGCCCCCGCCAGCCCCGAGCACAGCACGGTGCTGAGCGTGGGCGAGGGCTACCAGCAAGAGGGGACGGAGGGGACTGTGCCCTGAGCGCCCCAAATCCCCAAACCCGCAGGAGAAAAAGGGAGCAGAGGGCCCCCGGGGAGGGTTATCTCCCAAATCCTGCATGCTGCAAGCTACAAACCCCTGTCTCCATGTATATCTATCGGGATAGATATACACACGCATGCAGAGAGGCACGGAGCAGTTTTATTTCAGCCAGCAACTCATCGTGTAGTCAACAGAGCATTAAAAAAAGGAAAAAAAAGTCACGTTGTGGAAAGACTTACTCACAGTAAGAGCCATCGGGCTGGCACCGCGGAGGGTGGGGGACCCTCCCCCTTCTTGCCCAGAGGGTTTTGCATAGCTCCAGACAGGCTTTGTCTGCACCGGGGAAAACCCAGGGCGTGCGTGGAGGAGAAATCACACCGCTGGGAGCCACCCAAACAGGGGCGTGTGCCTGGGGAAAGAGGGTTTCTCCCTTGAGGTAGAAGATAACAACCCACGCTGAGGGCGGCTGGGCACGGATCGGTGCAAAGGGACATCAGAGGGGCTCGGGGTGCCTGGTCCTGCCCGCAGCGCCCCGGGCTCGCCTGGCCACACAGATGACTGACAGAAGACAATGGAGAGGCCAGGCCGTGCAGGGACCGCCAGAGTCCCCTGCCATCCGCTTTATTGACCCCCAGCCCCTCCACAGGGCGGCCGCGGGGGTGACGGACCCCCCAGGCCATGGAGAGGATAAACAACGACAACAGAACGATGCAGAGCAGGACGGGCCCCCCTCCCACCAGCACAGAGCGCCAGGGATCCCCCGGCACCCGGCACAGGTGGCTCCCAGAGGCCCCATGAATCCCTGGTTTGGGAGGGAAAGGACCCCACAGACTCTCTCATTCCTAAACCCTGCCCTGAGCAGGGTCACCTTCCCCCAGCCCAGGGCTCTCCGAGGCCCAGCCACCCCAGGGGGCTGACAGGGACCCCCAGAGCCTTGGAACACACTTTCCCCACCCCCATCACCCACACTCTCCTACCCACACCACCCTCCTGGCCCAGCCCGTGCCACCCCCTCATCAGCCACCTTCCCCTCCAGACCCCCCCAAGGCATCTCCGGGGGCAGGAAGGGGGACACTGCTCACCCCACCAACACCTGGCCCCATGGGGACCCACAGGTGACAGCCCTCCCGTGGGGCAGAGCCCTGTTGGGGTGGGGGGGCCCCACAGCCCCATCCCACCCCCAAGCACCACTGTGCCCAGCCCCAGCCCAGCTGCAGTACCACATCCTCCCAGGTCGCCTCCCCAAATGCCCCCCCTATATGTACATATATACGACAAAACCCCAAAACACGAGGTATATAGAAATTCCAACGTGGGGACGCCCCCATACCAACAGTTCAAGGAACCCACTGCGGGGGTGGGATGTCATTGTCCCCCCCACACACACTTCCTACCATCCACCAGCCCCTCCCTGGCATGCAGAGGCAGGGGCAGCCCAGACAAGGGGACCCTGCAGGGCACACTCAGACATAGCCAAGAGGAGCAGGGGCGCAGGGCTGGGGGGAGCTGAGGCAGCCCAGGGCCCCCCAACCTCCACAGACACAGGAGACCAGCGGGGAGGTACCAACAGAACAAACAAACAAACAAACGTCAGAGGGACGAGGCAGAGCAAGGGCGACTCCTGTGGCCCCAGCTCCCACCCCAAGCCAGGCCTCAGCCCCAGGTGGGTGGCAGGGCTGTTGGGTCAGGCTGGGACTGGCACAGATGACGAGAGAGAGGAGCCTGGCACCCCCCAGGCCCTCAGCACAGTGGCAGCAAGGACAGGACACCACCCAGAGGGCTGGCCAAGCCAGCCTGAAGCCCCACAGCTGTGTGTGGGTATGTTCCCGCCCTGCAGGAGTGAAGGGGACGGCCAAAAGGACCTTCTCCCACATTCCCAGCCAGCCTGGGGCACTGCGTGGCTGCCACTGGGAGCGGGGGGCTCCAGGTGTGCCCTGAGAAGCCCCCAGGCAGGTATCCAGCAGCTTTATCCTGGTGGGTGCCAGCACAGGCAACCCTTTCCTTGCCTCCTGGCCACGGTCTCAGTCCTTCTCCTGTGCCAGGCTCTCCTCTGTGATGCCCTGGGCTGCCAGCTCAGCCAGGACATTGTCCAGGTAGTTGATATCGGGGTAGCCGTGGCCGGTGAGGTTGGAGCCGAACTCCGTCTTGTGGTGGATCTCGTTCCAGATCACCGTGTCCGACTCGCCCGTGGTGCTGGAGGTCCCGATGGCGAAGATCAGCCGCCGGTCCCAGGCCACCAGCAGCAACTTCAGTACCTGTGGAGGCCAGCAATGGGGCAGGCAGCAAAGCAAGCACGGCAACGTGGGCAGCCCACAAAGCCCTCCTGGAGCATCCCAGCACAGCCTCCTGCCCCAGCCAAAACTGAGGGACCAGGCTGGTGAGCTCTGTGGGAAGGTCACAGGGCTCCTGCAGAGCCTGCTGCATGGGCTGTGGGGAAAACCTCCACCCACATTCCCCTGCTCAAGCCGTGTTTGCTTTTCCCACCCTGGCACGCCTCGGCCAGCTCACCTTCCTGCCCTTCTCGCTGTCTGGCAGGTAGCAGTGCCGGGGGAAGCCACGGGCTGTGAAACTCTTCCCAGGGTTTGGATGCTCTGGTCCCTGTGATGTGGGAAGTGGGAGAAGAAAACCCTCAAAAGGATGCTCTGGGCACAGGGCAGCACCCCAAGCCTTGGTGTGCACTAACGGCCACCACCCCCCCGCTACCAAGCAGATAGGGACAGCACTTCCATGCAGAAACAATCCCAAACTTCCCACAACATCCTTATGGACAAGCAGCTCCTGAGTCAAGGCATGAGATGCAGCAGGACCTGGGGGTGATACAGTGGTGACAAGGGCCACCAGCCCCACTAGGTGACCCCCCCCAGACCCACCTGCACCCCCGGGGGGATGTTGTAGATGATGCGGATGGTTTTGCAGTCGGCGTGGCCGGGCAGCGCGTGGGGGATGATGTGATATTCCATCTTCCCGGGAGGCTGCGTCCCTGTCTTCACCCCATAGATGGTTTTGCAGGTGGGACACTGCAGACTCCCATCCTGAGAGTGGAAAAAGGGGGACACAGTGAAACCAGTATCTCTAGCACTGAGCCATGCCAGCACTGCGAGTCCCTGAGCAGCACTGAACACTGTTTTAATTGGGAAAAACATCACTTCAAAAACTCTCAGGAACCTGGGACAGGGCCAGAATTCACTACCCAACTTCAACCAAAACCCCGAGATCTGCATTTCTCTTCCCCTACAGTTTTCCAGACCTCATTGCTTTCCCTAGCTTCGGATTAGTGGTTCGTTTTGCTTTGTTCTTTCAAAGAGAGAAATACAATAAATATTGAAAATCTCCAAACAATGCATTTTCCAGGGAATGTCAAGCACGAGGGGTATTTGCAAAAACCCTCCTGTGGCTGGAGAAGCACTGCCTGGCACCAAATTCCAGGTAGCTCTGCTCAAACATGCAGGGATCAAAGTCCACCCTGGCAAGGAAAACAAGCACATAAAACCGGGCACAGTGGGGGGAAACACACCCACACAACCCTGAGTTCTGATTTAGCAGTTCCCAAGTGCTTGCTGCTGATAAAAATGAAACTCTGAGTCAGGGTGGGATCTCCGAGTCCTCCGGAGCAGCCAGGCTGGAGCTCTGTCCCATGAGAGCTTGTGGAGCTCAGCAGAGGTGGCTGAGCTGGGGGCCCCCGTGGCCGCAGCCTCTCACCTTGTTGCCGTTGTTGTACATGGCCACCAGGCAGTGGAGGTGGAAGACATGGCTGCACTTGACCAGCTTCCCCACGAGGTCAGGCTTGACGGCTGGCTGGGGCCCCTTGTAGCCAGAGGGGGCAGAGAGCCGCTCCATGCAGATGGTGCAGTCCTGTGCCAGAGGGAAGGACAGGGATCAGGAGGATGGGTGCTGCTGGGCTGCCCTGCTCCCACCCAGGGACTGTCACCCTGCAGGGACAGGGCAGAGCCACACAGGGGGGTGGGATATCCCTGCACGTGGCACTGTGTGCATCCTGCTCATGCCAGGCAAAGCTCATCCCAGGGCAAAGCCCATCCCAGGACATCCCTGCTGCTCGCACCTCATCCGGCGGATGCCGCACCTTCTGCAGGTATTTCTTCAGCACCTCCTCCGGGGTTTTACCTGCGGGAGAGCAAGAGTCAAAGGATGGGAGAAACCCACTGCCAGGGGCAGCAGAAGGGATGGGGGGCACAGGGGAACCAGGAAGGGCAGGAGG
This sequence comes from Erithacus rubecula, assembly GCF_903797595.1. Classification (NCBI taxonomy): domain Eukaryota; kingdom Metazoa; phylum Chordata; class Aves; order Passeriformes; family Muscicapidae; genus Erithacus; species Erithacus rubecula. Next base: position 9,794,101 of record NC_136688.1, read on the forward strand.
GACCGTCTCTCTCACCCTTCTTGGCCTGTTTCTTGGTGGTCTTGCGGCAGGAGTGGGAGATGCCGGGGATGGACTGGATCTCGCTCTTGCTGACGGGCGGGGGGTGCAGCACCAGCTTGGGGGGCCGGGTCAGGCACACGGGCAGCCCGGCCGCGCTCATGAGGATCCCCGTGATACCTGCACGAGGGGGTAACAAATGGCAATGAGCAAAACCAGCAACACCCCAAACCCCAGAGGCTCCCCAAAACCAGCCCCAAAACTCGGGCTGTTCGTCCCCCCATCCCAGGGGAACCAGCAACCATCCTCACCTGCCAGCGCTGGGTTGACGGGGCTGGAGCCAGTGAGGTTCTTCACAGGGACGGTGGGGACCCTGAGGGGAGTCACAGAGAGCACGTCAGGAGGCACCCATGTCCCCACAGGGGCCACACAACAGTTGCCTGAGCAACTGCACAGGCCCTGGCTGGAAACAGAGAATCCCCCGATGGGGCAACACGCCCCTCCCTGCCCCACCACCGCCTTTTCTCTGGCGCTTTAGAAACCCTGACTGCATCTCCATTCATGGCCCCTTTTTGTCACAGCTCCCCGGGCCAGTCTGTTGTTTCTTTTCCTCTTTTCTCCTACGGCCACGTCACTGCCACAGCTCTTTTCCCCCTCCCCTTGGGGCTCTCTTCCATGGGAAAGTTTCCCGGCAGGTCAGGAGCAGAGGGAAGGGGGAGGATGAAGAGGGAGAGAGGAAAGGGGCCAGGCTGTGACAGAAGGCTGATGGCAGAGCCAGACAAAGGGGAGAAACAGGCCCATTAAATGTCCACCCCATCACAAAAAAATGTCTTAGGAGGGTGGGTGTCTGGAGGGACCCCTTCTCATGGGGCCTGAATGGCTTTTCTTTGGGCCTTTCGCAGTCCCCCACCCAACCCCTGACTCCAAGAGAAAGAGCAGCCTCAGCCTCTTCATTGAGATGCAGGAGCCACTCCATCCCCATTCCGGTCCCCAGGCACCTGCGGGGAAGGCGAGGGGCCCAGCAGAACCCACCACCCTGCACGGGAGCCTGGGGACCACCGAGCTCACGGGTGACAGAGCCCTGCAGTGGGAGCTGCAGCCCCACTGTGCCCTGGGGAAGGGGAGAACCGTGTGCCTGTGCCGTCCCTCTCTCCGCCCAGCAGCCCGTGGGACTCACCCCGAGGCGATGAGCACGCGGGACTGGGCGATGGCCAGGCGCTGCAGGTGGCTGCGGTTCAGGGTGCCCAGGCTGGGCCGGGAGCCTTTGCCGCCGCCCACGCCGGGGGGGCTGCTGGAAGCGCCGGCCGAGCTCAGGGCAGGCGTGCTGGCCGCCTGCCTCCGGCCGCCCTGCGCCGCCAGCGGCTTCAGCGAGCCGCGCCCCGCGGCCACGCCGTCCGGCGCCTTGGGCCCCGCCGCGGGCAGCGCGGGCTTGGGGGCGGCCGGCGGCTTTGCGGGGGCGGCTTTGCGGGGCTGCAGCGTGGAGGCGCCGGGGCCGGCGGCCGCTTTGACGCTCATGACCAGCAGGCACTGGGGACAGGTGCAGGCGGGCACCGGCGGGGCCGTCGCCGACCCGGGGCTGGCCGGCCACGACTGCGACTTGGGCAGGGTGCCCGACACCAGCGGGTACACCATGTCGAGGCGGCGGCGCACGCGGCGCTTGCGCTGGGTCTGCCGGTTGATCTGGCCCATGGTGGCGAAGTCGATGACGTAGCAGAAGCCGATGGCGCTCAGGTCCACCCAGGGGTGCTGCTTCTCGTAGGCGCGCTGGATGGTGATGCCCACGTCCATGTCGTAGGGAGTCCAGGTGCCGCTGTCATTCTCCCACTCCCAGACCACTCCCTTGCCCGGCGCCGAGGACGGGTCGTAGTAGCTGCGCCGGACGGGCCGGATGGTGCCTGAGGGAGGGTGACAGAGGCCGTCAGACCCTGGCGCCGACACCCAGCCCTGGGCAGCCAGCAGAACCACCCCAACCTGCCCCGCCGGTGCCGCTCCACGCGGGGACAGCACGGCTTTCCGGCTCCGCTGCTGTCCCCACCCTGCCAGGGGACTGCTGTGCCTCAGTTTCCCCACAGCCTGCGGGTGCACCCCCAGCACAACTGGGCTGAAGGGAAGGGCAGATTTCACTCCCACTGGCCCACAGGCCCTGCATGGAGCCGCTCAGACCTGATGGGGAAACACAGAACCACAAGCTTGGCTGCTCCAGCCAGCTCCCACGGACCTCCCCCAGGAGCCTGATGAAACCAGGCATTAGGGCACCCAAGTCCTGCTGTGCCTGTCTCCCTCCCAGCTCTGGACTGGAACAGGTGAATAAAAGATTTGAGGGAGCCCCCAGCAGTGACACACAGAGGCCCTCACGCACGTAGGGGAGTGGGGCTCGTGCCAGCCCCACCATCTGCAGCTGCCAAACCGGCCCACGATGAAAACCCCAACTGTGGCACAGGGAAAATCCCTGTGAAGCCAAGCTAAGGAGTCTAAGCTAAGCGAGGCCCTGTGCCCAGCTCCTGCTGCCCCATCAGCAAACATTAGGAGTGGGATGAGAGCACAAAGCACCAAGGCTTTGTGCCTTGCATCCTTATTTTGGCTAAGCATTTCCTTTCCCACCACTCCCAGTCAACTTGGATGCATTTGAAGCATGGACACAAATTTTGGAAATTGCTACAATGAGAAGAATGCCTTCCTCTTCAAGATGTCTCACAGCAGGGCAGGGCTGGCTGTGCATGGCTGGGCTTGGTCCTGGGGTCCCATCCTAATGCCCAGAGGTGTCTGCTAACAGGTGGGACAAGCACCACTTCCCCTAGGTCCTTCTGCAGATCCCCATGGCTCAGCCCAGTGTGAGGAACAAGAAAGCACTCAAAGAGAAGCAATAACAAGTCTGCTGCTTCGGCTTTTCACCACGTGTCCTGCAAAGCCTCCAAGAATTTCAGTCCCTTCTCACCCCCACCTCTCCGCGGAGAGCAGCCGCCACCGCAGGTCCCGCAGGGACACGAGTGGGATGACAAGGAAAAGGTGTTTATCAGCACCCTGCTAAAGTGGCATGGGGTGCAGCCACACCCCAGCCAAGCCACCCGACCTGTCCTGCCAAGGGGCACCCGGGGCAGAAAGGCCGAGGAGAGCGGGGCAGTGATTTATCCTAATCCGGCGGCAGCATGCGGCATCTGGCGGTCCCCAGGCAGCAGTGTGGGAATGCTGTGTGCTCCCCCAGCCCCGCGCCGCCAGCCGGCCTCCCATTCAACTGGGGAAGAAAGGGAACAATAGCTATTCAGGGCCTGCCAGGGTCGCGACCCCCCCAAATCAGAGCTGTTTAATGACCCAAAATACCAACATCCCCAGCAACCCAGGGAGAGACAGAACAATCTCCCTTTCAGTCCTCCACCCTGGGCAACAATAGCCCTCAGAAGCTGGCCCCCAGCCACCCTGCTCGCAGAGGTCCCTTGTCCCCACGCCCACGGGCAGGGGAGGGTCGCCGCCAGCCCCCAGGGCTGCTGGGGAAAGAGGGACAAAGGAGGGGTGTCTGGCACTGCGCTGCACCCCAGGGACAAAGCACACCGGCCATCACGGGGTGCTGGGGGGTCACAATCCCGGTGCCGATGCCCCAATGCCCTGCCGTGGGTGCTTGTGCCCCACATCCCAGACAGACCCAGCAGTGGGGGACAGACAACCCCATCAGCTGGGGATCCACGCACCTGAGCATCCCTGCACCTGCTCGTGTCCCTGCCCCGGGGCTGCCATCCCCCAGGCCAGGATCTGTCACCCGAGCGCCATCGGGCTTCAGGTCGATGGCGGCTCAGGGCCAGCGCAGAGGGAGCCGGGCACGGCCCTGGGAAGGGTGTGCAGGAGACGGGCTGTCCCCAGGGGAGAAGGAAAGGCCACGGGGCGGGTGCAACAGGGCCCGGGGCGCTGCAGCAGCGAGGAGGGCGGGCAGCACGACCCCGGCGGGGAGCAGGGATGCGCGGGCAGGGCTGCGGATCAGGTGGGAGGCCAGCGGGCGGAGCGGGGCCGGGCACGGCGGGGCCCGGCAGCGGGGGGCACCGGGAGCGGGGCGGCAGCGCCGGGCTCGGCCGGGCCGCGGGGCGGGCGCGGGCGGCGGGGCCGACTCACCGGTGTCCTGGCGGAACTGGTGCATGGACTGCAGGTCGATGATGTAGGGCGCCAGGCGGCTGTCGGCCTGGCCCAGCACCACGCTGCCGCCCGCCCGCGGCCCGGCGCGGGCCACCGCCTCGATGTGGTGGCTGACGGCCGGGCTGTAGGGCCGCCAGCGCCCGTGCTCGTTCAGCCATTCCCACACCACCACGGCCGAGGCCAGCAGCATGGCTCCGCCGCCCCGGCCGCGGCCCCGGCTGGCTGCGCCGCTGCCGCCCGCCCCGGCGGCTCTCGCATGCTCGGCGCGGCGCAGGGCTCTGCCCGCCCCCGCCCGGGGCCGGAGCCGCGCACGGCCGGGCCGCCCCTCGCCCCTGCGCGCACCCGCGCCGCCGCTCCGGCCCCGCCGCCCGCACCGAGCGCCCCGGGCCGGGGGCGGGACCGGCCGCGTCACCGCGCCCCGCCCCGCCGGCACCGGGGGACCGCGGCGGCGAGGGACCCAGCCGGTGTGTCCCTGGAGCCCCGTCCTGCACCCGGCACCTCCCGCGGTCCCCGTATCCCTGTGTGCACCCCGGCATCTCCCGCTGTCCCCGTATCCCTGTGTGCACCCCGGTACCTCCCGCTGTCCCTGTATCCCTGCCCTGCACCCCACGTCCCCACTGTCCCCGTTCCCCCTGTACCCCCACCCTGCCCTCACACCCCTCCCAGTGTCTCTGTACCCCCACCCTGCAGCCCGAGGACCCCCCTGTACCCCTAGCCAGGTGTGCAGCCCGAGGACCCCCCTGGTGTGCACCCATCCCTGTGGGGATCCCCCAGTCCCTGCCTGCCAGCCATGGGACTCAGGGTGCTGGTGGGTCACAGGGACACTGCTCCATGTGCCGTGATAGAGAAATGTGGTCCAAGATCTTCCTCAGGAAGCAGCCCCCGGAGCTGCTCTTGCCTGTGACCCATGACACACAAAAATTATTTCAAAGCCCAAAATTGCCTCATGTCTGAGGGGCACATGGGCTGTAACCCCTGCTCTTGCAGCCTGGCTCTCCTGGCTGCCCCTGCTGTGACGTGGGCACCCCTGTGCTGTGGCAACCCTCTGGCTGGAGCAGCCAGTGCTGGCCCTTCCCTGCCGGCCAGAAAAACATTCCTGAGCTTGTTCTTCCCTATAAGCAGCTTCCCAGGGCAGCCCTGAATGGCAGAATATTGGTGACAGACTGGTCTCACCTCCTTTTGTGCTCCTGTGCTCAGACACACCTAACACTGATTTCCTTGTGTATTAAACACCTGGACTTTCCTGGTTCAGGAGAGCTGTACAAATTGGCCCTGTGTCCCAGGTTTGGCAGAACAAGAAATCCCCCAGTCCATGGTCCACCTCAGCCGGGAGGCAACTCATCTCCAAGCAGGTGGTGAAGCTCCTCTCCTGACAAACCTGTTTCCCAGGCACTGCCCATGCTGCTGAGTGCCTGCCAGTGGTGCTTGTGGTGAGAAATCATTAGACAAGATCCAAAAACGAGGAAAAAACGAAGGGAAGAAAAAGGGGGAATGAACAGGTGGGGACTAACTGCGGTGATGCCAGCTGGCGGGCGCTGTGGTGAGAGAGGATGAGGTGAACCACAAAAGTTCTCCTTTTTCCAGCTCACACTTGGAGAGACACGTGGGGCTCTGCTTGAGGCACATTTTCCTGCAAGAAGGGAGGGCTCCTGGCCCTTCCCAGGAAAGCAGCACAGCCACAAAGTGCCACTCCTCTGGGTTTTCACCTGTTCCTTTGAGGCAGACAAGTGCAGCCAAGGCTACGACGGGGAAACCCAGGGAAATCCTTTCCACTGACTCAGTAGGAAAATGCTTTCCTGCTAATAAAAAAGGAAAGTGTTGGTGAACATCCACCCACTCCAGCTCAGGATCAAGAAGTCAGAAGCCAGCACTGCAATGCTGGCGTGGGACTCTGGGTGAAGCAGTGGGACCAGCACAGCTGAATCCCACCAGCCTCTGGTGCCCTGTGGGCAAGGAGCAAATCCATTCCCACCCAACACCAAGGCCTGAGGTCAGGGAGCAGCCTCAGTCAGCTCAAAACCTTTCCAACCCCACAAAGTGTGCCCAGCCTCACGTTACACCCTAAAAACATTTATTATTTTAAAATTTAACACATCCATGGGTTGCTTTTGGTGGCTCCATCCCTGCTGCAATTTGGGAGTGCAGCCCTCCCAATCCCCTCCCCCCATTTCCCTGTTCCCACCAGCACTGCAAATCCCTTCTCTCTTCCCAAAGCACAAAGCTGGATGGTTTTGGTGGGTTCTCAGTTTGCAGGAGGCCATTGCAGGGGTCCTCAGTAGAATCAGCCACACAGGTACAATCATCCTCCCCTCAAATTTCTGATTCCAAAATGAACAGCTTCGTTTGCCTTCAGCCATCCAGATCAACTTCACTCCAATCTGTGGCAAAGCAAATCCAAGGGTCTCCTGGCACCACGGGAGCTCAGCTGTCGGATGCCCCTGCCCTTGCCAAATCACTTCACTGGTGATTCCCTCAGGGCTGCAGCTGAAAAATAGCATTAAATCCCAGCCAGCTCCGACGTCACCGCCTCTGCACGGCACGGTGGGGGCTGGCTGGCAGGGAAAGGCCGGGAGCTGGAGCCTCTCGCTCAGCCAAAGCGTGGAGCTTTGCATTGAAGGACTGCTTTCTCCCATTGTTTCTGGTTAGTGGCTGCTCCACAAATGCAGGTGGCAAGGGAACAGGGAAGGAGTCAGGAAGGTTGCAAAAGCCCAGGGAAATCCCTGGGGCAACACCCTCGCCCACCTTGGGTCTCCATGGCTGCTCTGACCCTGGAGTGCAAGTGCAGCACCGAGCTCAGCTCTCTGCCAGCCGCTGATGTGGGAGGATCGGGTTGCAGCCTTGGCCGGCTCCCCGGATCTGAAGGTCACCTCCCACCCGGCCTGTGCTGCCGGAGAAAAGAGGTCTGTTCCCACCTGGTGGGGTGGTGAGGTTCAAGGACACACTCCAGATGTCCCTGCCCACCCCCAGGAAGGTGAGGAGGGTGTGAGCACCCGGACACTGCTGAGCTGGAGGGTGCAAGAGAAGAGCAAGGTGGCTTCAAGCACACAGCAGTGGACAAGAAAAATACTTGTCAGAAAAGAGACTTGCTTTGATTAATCCTGAAAAAAAAAATAATGGCCATAAATTGTTATTCCCGAGTGCAGGGAAGCGTAAAGATTGAAATAATCCAGTCTGAGCTGCAAAGCCGAGGGCAGGCAGTAAGTGGCCATGAAGAAGGTACACGTTCTTCCTCTCAGGCATCACCCATAAAAAAACAGACCACATCAAACCCCCCTGAGGTGTGGTCTGTGGGGTGGGCAGGATGGTGCTGGGGGCTCAGCCTCGGGCTGCTCTTTGTGCTCCCAGAGCCCCCGTGCCCGTGCAGACGCTGCTGGTGCTGGGGCAGGCGCAGTGCCCGCTGCTGTCCCAACCTGCCACCACAAAGCCGCTTTGTGCAGAGCCAGCCGGGCACGTCCCCAGCCTCCTCCCTGCTCCGTGGCCCCGGTCTCCCCACATGCTGCCAGGGAAGAAGGCAGGGCCTCACCAGGACAGGGCACAACCCCTGTGACCCACCACCTCCTCCTCATCCTCACACCATCTCCTTCATCCCCAGCTCCTTCGTCTTCCCCATGACCTCCCAGTGGGTTGCATCCTCCCAAACTTCTCACCCCACTGGGATGGACCCTTCCCTGGAGTGGGAACTGGGCAGCCCAGGCTCTCTGGTGAGGTTGACTGCCCCAGCTCCCGCAAGAAGTACATCACCCTGGCAGATCTGCCAGCCCTTTTATTCCCTCGGGAGCCAGCAGCCATCACATCCAGCCGGCAGGAGAACTGTGGCCCAGGAAGCTGTGAAACATCCCAGCACTCCACCGGGAGAATGATGTGGTTGGGGCTGTAACATTCTCCCATGCCATCCCAGTCCTAAAATAAGCCCTGGACGCACTAACCCCCTTGCAGAGGGGCTTCTAAATCACAGCTAAAAGATCCACTTTCAGTTAAAAAATCCTCTCCATTATCATCTCCAAGCAGTTAAGAATTCCCCTCCTGATTGCTTCCCCTCCCCTCCCCCCCGCAAAAAGCCCCCAAGCAATTAGAGCAGAAGTTCAACGAGCAGCCAACCAAGCTGGGCAGAAGGAAGGAGTCCACGTGCAGGAAGCCAAGCCTTGTGCCTTGCAGCTGGAGGGCAGGTCCCAAGACTCCTTTCACCAGGTGATGCTTTTCTGTCCCTTCGCTCCTGCCCTGCATCAGCAAGAGCCCCAAGGCAGCATCTGCCTGCCACAGGCGGTGTCCAAATTCTGAAGAGAACGGCTGGTCACGCCTCTAGGCCCTGGGGCGAACAGCAAAGCTGCTTCCTGGGGGATAATTCAATTGCCCAGCAGGAAGAGCCCAAGCACCCCTGAGGATGGACAGACTGCAGCCCGTGCCTCAGTTTCCCCACGGGGAGCAGCGCTAAAATCACGGGCATTAACGACATCATCCACATCCCCTCCTTCGCCCTCAGCTGCCCTCTGAACGGCACCCAAGGCACTCCCACCCCGTGCTGGCCCTCAGGGGCTCTCGGCCAAGGCAGGGGCCGCGCCGGTGGCCGGGCTGGGCTTGGCGAGCTGCCGCAGGTCCCGCACGGACCTCACGGCCCACTGGGCCAGCTCCCGCAGCACGCCCAGCCCGCGCAGCTTCTGCTCGAAGAGGCCGAGGCGCGGCGGGGGCGGCGGCCCGTCCTCCTCCTCGCCGGGGACCCCGCGGCTCTCCAGCCGCAGCAGCTCCTCGAGGTGGTAGGCGAAGGCCGAGACCTGGAGCAGCACGGCCGCCAGCGCCCGGCCCAGCCCCGCGTCCGCCTCGCCCAGCTGCTCCCGCTGCTCCTCCAGCATCTGGGCCAGCAGGGCGCGGAAGGCCCGGTAGGCCGCCAGGTTCTCCAGCAGCCGCTGCGTGCCCGTCTGCTCGTCCCAGCGCTCCACCGCCGCCAGCGGCACCCCCTCCACCGCCACGCTGGCCGAGGCGTCCAGGCCCTGCTGCTCCACCTGCAGGGTGAGACCCGCCGGGGATCAGCGTGGGGGGATCCCCAGCCCGGAGCCCTGCAGGTGCTGGGGCAGCGCCAGTCTCGCCCGCGTGTCAGATGCAGCAGGGCTCCACGCCCATCCCTGCCACGGGTCAGAGTCCTCGCACCCCAGATACCACAAGCGCTCCCAGAAGGAGCGGGGCAAACTCACGTAGGCGTCCAGGAGGTCAACGACGTCGGCGCGCATCTTGCCGGCCAGGCGGATGCCGCGGCTGCAGAGGTCGCGGCGCCGGAGGGCGGCGGAGGGGCTGTCTGCGGCCGCCATGGTCCGGCAGCTGTCACGGCCACCAGGCTCCGGGCGCAGCACCCGCCCGGCCCGGCGAGGACAATCCCTTGCTGAGCTGGTGCATTCCAGCCGGGAGCTCCGCTCACACGTCCGCTGGCCTGGCTCTCCCCCTCTTCCGTGCCTGGGGCCTGGCACCACGCTGCAAATTCCCGCCTCTGGGATCAACAGCGACAGATTATTTCCCTAATTCCCCCACGCATCGCTACTCTAAGTGCCTTGCCCAGAACTGCCTGGCCCGGCAACAACAGGCTCCCAGCCCCGGCTGACCCACTCCTCCCTCCCAGCCACACAGTGAGATTAGCAGCAGGCTAAGCCCTCGGCTCATTCCAGAGCGCGGGAAACCTCTGCCGGGAAGAGGTGAGCAAAGCCCGGACATTGCTCAACACCTCGGCCCGGGCAGCCGGCTGGAGCCTGAGCACGGCCAGGACACGCTCGAGGGCAGTCCCCAGGCTGGAGATCCCGCAGCAGCCCTGAGCCAAACTGCAACCCAGGCCCTGGCACAGGGATGTGTGCCAGATGCTTCTAACCCCCCATTCCCAGAGGGGTCCTGCCCTACAGAGGGGCTGCAGATAGGGAAAGCCAGCCCAGGATAACACCAGCCACCCCAGAGGTGAGCTGCACGCACCAAGACAAAAACAGCCCTTCGGGTTGGGTTGGTTTTTCCTCAGTATGTTTATTTTGGTTATGCATTACCCAGATCAAGAGTGAGAAAAACCCCAGGAGTTGAGAAGCAGCTTCCCATGAATACCACAGTGTGCCTGGCTGGGGATCCCAGAGCTGGGGGGTCCCCACATGCCCAGCAGCCCCCAGCCTGGTAGTCAACAGCCCCCAAAGTGCTGCCCATGCCAAAGGGCCTTATGCCCCCTCCAATCCCTCCCCAGGAGGAGAAAAAAAAAATAAATACAGGGGAAAAAATACAAAAAAGTTTATTGCAAACTACTACAATAATTTATTGAAGCAAACTGCATGCGAGTGAAGGAGAGACATCGAGGGGAGGAGGAGCTGCAGGAGGGCTGTGTCAGTTTTAGGGCTTCAGAGGGGTGTGGGAAGGGAGCTACACGTGTCTCCTGCATCAGGGACGAGCAGGCTGTGGTTAGAGAACAGACAGGCACCTGGCCACGGCCAGAAAATGAAAAGGGAGAGCTACAAGAGGTGTCATGGAAGGACAAGGCAGGGAGCGGCAGGGGTCAGAGGTGTCCAGGCCAGGAAGCAAAGGAAATGTTTGATTTTGCATCCCAGAAGGGCAGCCAGGGGTGAACCCTGCTCCACTGGGGTGGACATGGGACGAGAAGCCTCTCCCAGCCCCATGCCAAGTGCTGGGTCACCAGAGGTGAGCAAGCCCTTGGCCCAAAGGCCTTTTAGTGCCATCCCTCGACCAACAAACCCCCGAGCTCTCCTTTAGTGTTCTGTGCAAGGCTCAGCCCACCCTGCACCTCCCACAGGCACAGGGGCTGGCAGAGACACAGCTCCAGCAGCACCATGGCAGAAGGACACAGCCAACCTGCCCTGAGGGCCACCAAGTGTCCCCAGAGAGAAGCCCCACATTGGCCAGAGTGAAAGCATCAGAGCTGGGCTAACTGCTGGCCTCGGTGTGCTGCTCCTCTCTAGCCTGCAAGGAGATGCCACCCAGAAAATTTCCTGCTGGAAACCACAGTAAAGCAATCCAAGAAAGACACTGGATCATCTCAACCAAAAGAACTGGTTCTGTTGAACACCATTCCACCACGGACCTGCCACCAGGTGTGCTGGGCCCCCACGTGAGCCAGGCTGCTGCCACAGCATGAGGACGTGGGGTGCCCACACCCAGGGCATGGGACACCCAACTGCTCAGCCTCGACCCGCCCCAACACCAGGAAGTGCTTCGACTTGCTCCGACAAAGGTATCAGTGTAAGGGGGGAGGGAGAAGGGAGGGAGGGGGCAAACCAGGACAAACAGCCTGAGAAAAGCCAGCATGTTTGGGCCACAGCTGGATTTCCAGGCATCACAGGGGACAGAGTGGGTGTTCAGAGTCAGTTCCCTGTTAATCCAATTAAATTCCACGTTTTATTGCGGTTTTCCAGACCCCAGGTACCCGATTTCATCAAGCTGCTGTGTGCTGCAGACCGACTCAGCTGATCCTGTGCTCAGACAAGATACCTCAGCTCTGCTCCCAACTCCAGAAACCCAACCAAAAAACAGGCAAACAAACAAAAAACCAGGTTATTCTTCACCTCTTCCAAAACCGCTACGATTTCAAGGCCACTGAATCTCCACACAAAGTTTCAGAGAAGAGAAAAAAAAAAAAAAAAAATCCAAGTCTCCATAGCAGACACATCTTATCCTATGTAAACTTTTCCAAGGGCTCAAAGCTGCCCTAACTACACCAGCAGGCAACACCTGACCTACCACATTTCAGGGAAAGCTGGAGTGTCTGTGCAGAAAAGAGAAGCTTTCAGAACACGGCTACACAATCTCCCCCCAAAATAAGGGCAGGGAGAAATGCTGACAGCCCCTTAGTCCCACATCAATCTATTGCCTTGGATAAACAAGCCTGAGAAAACCACATCCAGTCCCTGCTGCGTCTTTGTCTAGACCTGGAAGGGAGAGGCAGAGTTGGATGAGGAGCACCACATCCCCCAGCAGCAAGTAGCTCACGGCTGTCCCGAGTCACAAGAAAAAGTTCCTGGCTAACAACGTCCTTCCCAAAAGGCTGGAGGCAAATCAGGCATTTAATGCAAGGAGCTCACCCAGAGCTAGGAGGGAGGGAGAGACAGCCCATCACTCACCTCATCCTCCTGCTAACACGCTGCTGCAGAGACTCCCACTGCACACAGGCTCTTCTCCAGGGGCTCCCTCTCTACTCTGGAAAAGCTGCGAGACACATCTGACTCCAGAGCGCTGCCTTCACCTCGACTCTCCCAGCTGCTGGCACGATGGCACTGGAGCTCCCTGCACTGGAGCCTACTGGGAAACAGCCTGAACCCCTTCCACCCCCGCCCCCTAAGAACAGAACTAAAAAATACCGACCCTTTTTTAAACAATAAATAAGGAATCTTGTTACCACAACACAAAAACGAAGCATGTTCAAAGTGCAAATTACTGTCGTCAAACTGGGATGCTCCTCCTTGCCTCTCCCACGCAGGGCTCCTGTAGCCCCCGGGCCTCTCCAAGCAAACATGATCTACGAGCCAGGGCGTTCCCTCCCTCCACTTCCTGCCAGGGCTGGAGCAGGGGAGCGCGGTGGGAGTGGGACTGCACTGCTGCTTCACAGCTCACCCTGCCGAGGGGCCAAAGTGCCAAACTGCCAGCCCCGGCAAGGAAGGAGGAGACTGCAAGGACCAGAGTGCAGTGGTGCATAGAAGTCGGGACCAGGGGCAGAGGGAGTCCTAAGGAACTTCTCCAGAGCACGTCCAACGCTTTTTAGTTTGCCAGTGGGGCCACGGCCACGCCAAGGAGCCAGAAAGGCAACTGCTTTGGGGTAGAGCGAAGGGTTTCGGCAGTGCCCCCTCCCTTGGAGAAACGCGACGCTCAATCCAACTTGCTCTGGCAATGGCAGCACGTGCCCCTTTCCACAGAGGGGCCGTGGGAGAGAGAGAGAAGTGGTTGGGAGAAAGAGGATGTGCTGTGATCCGCGCTGGAGGGGAGCAGACCCTTCAGTTATTTACTAGTATTGTAAGTTTTGTTTGACTTTCCTCTCTTTCAGTAAGTGCCTCCTCCTTTTCCTTTTTTTTTTTTTTCCTTTTCCTTTTAAATACAGAGTCCCAACTGTCCCAGCACCCAGGTGCTCCCCTGCCACTAGGGTCCAGTGGAGTCTGAATCTTCAATGAGCACCTCTGTGCTGGCTTCCAGCATCTCTGTGTTCATGACCAGCCCCTCCGGGTTCGCGCTGCTGCCGCTGCCCACGAAGAGCTTGCCGTCAGCCACCAGGCTCACGCGCTCTGCCCCGCCACAGTAGGGCTTTGGCATCCCCTCTGGGCTCAGCAGCAGGCAATCTGCTGGGGGAGCACTGCCCAGGGGGTCGGGGAGCAGCGGGAGGCCCTGGCCATCTGTGGGTGGCACGATGGCCTCGGGATTAGTGCCCAGGATATCGGTGCTGGTGATCAGGGCACCCGCGTTGGCAGCCAGCGCTTCAGCAATGAGCACTTCGGGGTGACTCTTGGCTTTGTGGGCCACGACGCTGTCCTTCTTCTCAAACTTCTTGCCACAAATATTGCAGGAGAACTGGTAGAAGGAGTCTGCATCGTGCTTCTTCATGTGCCAGTTGAGGGAAGCCTTCTGCCGGCAGGTGAATCCGCAGATCTCACACCTGGGAGGGGACAACAAGGAGGTCACAAAAATAGGGACATCAACACATGCTCATATGGACACTAGTGGTGAGGTGGCAGCCCAGGAAAGCAGCAGGGGATTACTAATGTCAGTGCAGCTCCAGCTCTGATTTTACTGACTGAAGGCTTATGTTCCCCAGCTCCGCACCAAGACACTGCCCTGAGAAGCAGGTGAAAACATGCTTGTGTCAAAGGGAGCCAGGCCACCAGGAACAGGCTGCTCTGAAATGGGTGTTTTGGGGAGCAGGAGGGCAAGGCACAGGCAGAGGTACTCACTGCAAGGGCTTCTCGCCCGTGTGGATCATCCGGTGCACTGCCAAGTTGTGGGAGCTCTTGAAGGCCCGGGCGCAGTACTCACAGATGTAATCCCTTTGATCTGAAAGACAACAGCAGTTGCAGCATTGCTCTCCCACAGACCTACTCCCTTTCCCAACTCTCAGAGGCTGCAGGTAAAGCTGCCCAAGAAGGAGCAGAACTACAAGTGCTGGGAGGAGGAGGTGTCCCACAAAACACAACTGCTGATCTGGAGAGGTGAGGCATGATTAAGACTCTCCTAAGAGCTAATAATCCACTCTGACCAACACTGAAAGACTGGCAAATTGGGATAAATCAGACTTTATCTGTAGAGGCTTATTCCTCTACAGAGGCCCTGATGCTTGCCAGAAGAACAAAAACCTCTATAGTCTATTTCTTTCATTTACGTAAGGTAATCCAGAAGACAGTAATACCCTGCTGCTGCTGAAAATCTATGCCACCTGACTTGGCTTCACTCTCCCCAGAAGTCCCAGAGGCTCTTCCCTTCTCCCACTGTCTGTTCACTGACCTGAAGAGGAGTTTGCAACTATTTCCCATCCCCCTGTACCTGTGTGATGTTTGGCATGTCGCAGGAGCTGCTTCTGGAGCCGGAAAAGTCGACCACAGGAGGGATGAGGACACACGTATTTTTTCTTCAGTAAGTGCTGATATTTTATATGATGCTGGAAAGAAAGAGTGGAAGTTTGCAGACTGTTCAGGGCTGAGTGAACAGCTGAGGTTCACTTGAGTTTAGATCTCCATGGAAAATAAAACACACATGGACATCCAGCAACCTCTCAGACACACACAGCTACAACTGGCCACAATGAATTCTTCCAAAATGACAGCATCAGGAAGGGGTGTGAGTGCCAGTGGAGGCTTAGCTCCTGTTCCAAGCACCCCTTGCCTGCCCTCCCACATGGCACAGAGGAAGTGAACACCTCCACCCACCTGCAGGTAGCGCGGGTGAGCCAGGACCGTGCCACAGCCTTCCATCTCACAGCGGACGTACTGGATCGGAGGCTTCTTCCTGGGAAATCAGCAAGGAGAGGGCAGAGTGCTTGGCTGATTCTATCATCAGGTGATTCTATAGATAAAGATTCTATATCTGTCCTATTTAGAATCACAATTCTCTGTGTTTGTGAGGGGCTGATGCATCTCGTGCCACAAACAGCAAGTGCAAGCACAGCAAAGCACTATTGCTCCAAAACCCCTGCCTGGGCTGGGACAGAGTTGCTGTCCAAGAGCCACCTCTTCTCTTGCCACTACTTGAGGGCTCTCCCTAGAGCTAGGAAAACCTCAGGAGATCCAGAATTCCCAGAGCCTTTCTGCTCGGTAATGCCACAGGAGGCATCAACTGAGAAGTGGGGAGGGGGCTGGTTTGCTTGGAAGAAATCAAGCCAACACCTACAGGGGAAGGAGAAGAAGGAATACAAGGTATGCTACTATTTTTCTTTTTTATTCCCTTTAAGGCATAGAAATGGCTTTGGGACAATCCATGTCTACATGTAAGACACAAGGGAACAATCTGCAGAACAGAACTGGGTTGAGATCACTTACCTTCTCTTGGGAAGCCTTGGGCTCTTGTCATCCTTTCTCCTCCTTCCCCTCCTGTAACAGGGATAACAGAAAGAGAACTGAGAGGAGCTTCTTTGCATTAGCAGTGGGCAGAGACTTTGAAGGAGACGCTGCATTGCATCATTAACTGCATGAAATAAATGGGCTAGGAAAAAAACTGAGTGCTAGCTGGAGACAGATTCAAAAGATGGAGAATTCCAGAGAAATAAATACTTCACATGGTTTGCTCTCTTAGTACTTCCCATTTCCTAGTGCATTTTTCATAAACATGTAATTTTGCCAACACAGTCTAGAACCAACAGTGCACCCTATTTGCTCTGCTCTGCTGGGGAACATTCCACACCATGGGAAAACATCCACCTGCCTGACCAGGAAGAATGGGATTAATGATCCAGCAGCTATTTTCCAGGCCTCTGAATTAGCTATAGCAGCTTCTGTACCTGTCAAGACAAAAATCTAGGCTCTGTCTGAGCAGACCTGTGCTCACATGTAAAGTGCAGCCTCCCAAGCCACAGCTCTGCCCAGCTCTGCTTGCCTGATCCCACTGCTGCAGAGACGCTTGAGCAGATTGATGCAAGTATTTTCTAGACTCTACTGAGACATCTGTATTGATGGCAAGCCAGGAATATGCTGAACACACACTCAGCATTCAAACCAAGCCCTCAGAAGAGCCACAGGTTTTATTACATACAAAAAGTAGTGTCTGAGTCAAACAACAAAACCTCAAGCCTCAGAAAGCAGTCTCCAACAGACAAAAATGTTCTCAAAATATCAGCCTCCTCACTCCTCTCCACTGTGAATCAGCAGCAGCTCAGGAACAGCAAGGGAAATTACACCAGCAGTGTGCAGCAGGTCAGCAGAGGGAGCCCGGGCTGTTCCAACCACTCAGAGAAGAGCTGAGGTACAAAGCCACTGCCTTTTTCTTTTTTTGCCCTCACAGTATCCCAAAGAATGGCTTTGACACAGTCACATAAACCAATCTCCCTCTGCTGCCAGGAGGAATGCTTCAGCCATGAGTTCCAGTGACAGCACACCCAAAGCTTTTGGGCTGCTGGCAACTGACTGGGAGGCAAAAGTTTGTTTTACTTCTCAAAAGCCAGGGGAAAACAGCTGATTTTCCTGAGCTCTGGAAAAGTCACAACTGTAAAAGGACACTTACCAACACAAACAAGGTATTCCAGTGACAAGATATCCCAGTGCCTGGCCCCAGCACATAGCAGGAATGCTGCCCTCTCCCACTGACTTTCAGGATCCACTCCAGGCATCACAGGGAACCCATTGTAAGGACACCCTGAAGTATTTCCCACTGTGTGGTCACACCCAGGGAGGCTGACTAATCACAGGAGGATGAAAAAACCCTCCACTTAAGCTAAAGTCTGATTTTTTTGTGGCTGAGCACAGTCAAGACATGAGGGCATAGGGTAAACAGTGCTGCCCTGTCAGCTCTCAGGCCCAGGGGAGGGGGAGGAGGGGGATGGGGGGAACCAACAACAATCAAACACTGTTGTACACTAGCAAGAATGCAAAACACACAGCACACACTGGCATGTGTAACTGCAGAGTGTACTCACTTCCTTGGTGGTTCTTCATCCTCCTGAAACTCATTTTCTTCTTTCACTTCCACTTTAATCTCTTTCTGCCTTTCTTTTTCCTCCTTTCCCTTGCTAGCTTTTCTCCTTTGCTTTGGTGCCTCTCTACAAAGACATAAATGCAAAACATTACTCCAATACTCTTCCCATTGCCTGCTTTTTTTTTAGATTTAAATATAACTAGAACTAAATTCAGGTCTATTCTTCAAGCCCCACTTTCAAGCAGAAGTAAGAACCAGGCTTAGGGAAGTACCCAGCAGCCAGCAATGCTCTAAAGAATTCAGTTCTTGAGAGAAGAACAGTTCTGGCCACTGCAGGCAACATTTAGAACCATTCCACCAGATCAACTAGTACAGGTGCTTTGGGGCATATTAAGCTAATTCAGGTAACATGCCCATATCTTTTTGGTCTAAACCCCCAGTAAGTACATAATCCAATATACTTCTCTAGGTGGGGCTTGTAGGTCTCATCTCTGGGATCATCTTTGAAGGGAACTTCTTCCTCGCTGATGAGCATCTCCTCATCATCATCACTGCTGGGAGAAAAGGAGAGATTTTGGCAGCAACTGCTTGGCCACTACTGCAAGAATATCTGTGCACCATTCCCCAGGCATGAGAAGGACACTATTACACAGCACTTCCTCATCCAGCATGACTGGGGAAAGGTAACAGCTTGCACTGACCAAGGGGCACAGTGACAACCAAAACAGGCCAGGCAGAGCTGTGTCCTGAACCCACCCACCCACAGCAATGAAGCTACCAGGTGGGATGCCCAGATTAAATCTTACTATCCATTTCTCCACAGTATCTCTGCACATCTGTGCACACTGGAACTGCAGAGGCGAGGAGCCAAAGGAGACAGAGCTACTGCCGGTCCCATGGAACACTTCACACAAGCGTTTATTATGGAGCAACTCAAGCCCACCTTGAGACACTGACTAGGAAGAACCACCACAAAATATCATGTCTTACCTGACTCCATCTGGAGGCTGATGCTCTTCTGTGACCACTGAAAGGAAAAGTCACCATTAGGTTTCAAAGAGTGTTCGCTGCAGTGAGCTCATCTGTCTCACGGTACCTCCGTCGACATTCAGAGCGGGAGTGCTGGTGGCAGAAGGCACCCGTGACAAGCAGCACCACGCCAGGCCAGCCGCGCGCGCAGGTCCCTGCCCCACGTACCGTACTCCAGCTGCTCGGCGTTGGGCTCCGACTTGCAGATGAGCTGCAGCGAGCCCGCCTTGGATCGGGAGGCACGCGAATTCTCCGGGTCGCGCTGGCGAGCGGCGGCTGCCGCCCGGCTGCTGCGCCAGCTGCGGCTGGGCCGGGCTGTGCCCACGGGAGAGCCATGGCTGAGCACGCTGGACACCTCCTCCTCTTCCTTCTCTTCTTTGGGAGCTGGAACAGACGTTGCAGGCTCTGTCATCATTGTACAGAACGCCTAAATCCTGCCATTAAATGGCACCTTAAATCACAGCGGCCCCTGCCTGCTGTGGGAACCTGCTCAGCACTCTCTGTTGAGCCAGGACACTCTCCAGGCCTCACATCAGCAAACCTTCCTCACATTGCCCCTAAGGAAAGACACTAATATTCAAAAGCAGCTTGTATTTCCCTTGCATAAAGGTTTCTAATGTGATGATGTGCTGGCTATAAGCACAACAAAAGAGACACTCACAAAGCTCAGCAAGTGCTTTATGAAAGACCAGCTTCAAAGTTGGGCCATGTGGAAAGTCATGTTTAGAGATCCCCCAAACATAAAATTCATTGGAATTGTACACCTGGCAATAACCCTGAGGGATCTGAGCTGGATGTTTCTAGTGCTGTGCTAGAGCAAAAGGCATTACAAACACTGTTAGCCTGAGGTCTCCACACTTATTTACAGCTTGTACAGGTGGTTTCCTTTTGGCTCATGGCTGGTCTCCAAACATGCCTTGGCAAGATAACAAAACTGGCTGAAATGTCTTGTGAGCAAGTTAATCCCTTAAAAACTAAAATTCCCAAGTCCAGTTCATTTGATCTCACTTTTTGGTGCTTGCTGTGACACTGGGCCTTCAGGAACTCAATGTCCTTTCAAATGTAACAGATGATCACAGAATGGTTTGGGTGGGAAGGGACCTTAAACCTCATCTCATTCCAATCTCTGCCGTGGGCAGCAACACCTTCCACTAGTTCAAGTTGCTCCAAGCCCTGTCCAACATGGCCTTGGATACTTCCAGGGATGAGGAATCCACAACCTCTCTGATTCCTCCCAGCCTGCAATCTCCAGTTTTGCATCAAGCCTTCTGAACCGAATGATCCTTTTTCTCCTAGCACGTAGTTTGCTTTGCATTAGTCACTGTCTGCTCCTTGATTAGCAGGGTGGGAATAAGCAACATTGGCTGGAAAAGCCTGACTGGAATCCCGGATGTGAGGCATCACACTGTGCTCTAAACCATCAAGCTGCTGTCCTGCATGTATAAACCTCACCATCAGAGCATGAACTGCACCTTCTTGGCTTTCTTTAGCAGATCTCAAGGTGCCTGCTGCACCTTCTCAGCCCTCATGAACATCTCAGGCTTTTCAATGCTAAATCAAACCCAAAGACACTTGAAACCATCCTCTAGAAATTCCCCACTCAACCACTATCGTGTTGCCAGGGATAGCACACACTCTGCTCTGGAAGAGCTGTATTCCCTTGGAAGATTGGGCATTCAGCTGATCACTTATTTTAAAAAACAGGCTCACAGAGCTGAAGCAGACCTGCCTCAGAACACACCTGGACAGAGCACACCCCTCACCCAGCAGCTCTGCTTCCTTCCTCTAAAGTGAAGGTGTTTGATAGCCTTTTCCCAGGACTTCTCCTTCCTGCTTCCCCTGCTTCAGCACAGCTCTCTAACAGATTCAGAGCATTTTTACACACTGAGAACACCCAGGTACCTCCCAAACCCCACCCTCAGGAGATGTATCAAGTATTTACTTTGCCACAGAACTCACAGTGATACAGAGCTATGAGCTGAAAAACCTTCTCATTTCCTCCCAACATGGTCCCTGGTCCCTATCCAAGGTCAGGACTGCACCAGGAAACTTCTGTCTGTCAAGTATCAGCTGCAGGAACAGCTGGAATCAGCAATCACCAAAGGCCTTGCCCAAAATATGCCAAGTTCTACATTTGGAGTAAATTTTTGTCTCTTTTTCCTTCACAGAAAATAGATTAAAAATTGTGAGCGAGCACCAGTCCCTGGGAGAAGGGACAAGAAAAGGAAACCTGGAAGGACACTCACAGTGAAGTTGTGGCTTTGTTTGGACAACCAAAACCCAAGACTCTGGGCACTGCTCTGCTTTTCAACAGAGCTGAACTTTGATTTGTAAAGTATTTGAAAGCTTCTTACTGACCCTGCAGATAATTTCAGAAAATGCATGTGTGCAATTAAGTGAAAGGAAAATAAACTCTTAATTGCTAAGTTAAAAAGCTGTTATAAAAATAAATGCACCACAAAATATGCACACCTCTGAGATCTAAGGCAGCAACCACACAATGGATAAAGCACCAAACACCTGTTTGGTTTATAATGGCACGGAGAAAAATGACACTCAGGAAAAATATCCAAGTGCAAAGCTCCATCCAAAGGGATCTCCCTCACCAGAGCACTGTGGAACTGTACAGATGGGACACAGGAAAATCCTTGGAGGGCTTGGGCAGTCTGAGCTATTTAAATTCAGTGCATTTTTATAAGGTTTGGTTTTAAGTAAAGACATTTCTCTCTCCAAACACTGACAAAGCCTTAAGGGAAAGCAGTCAGTCCCAAAAGGAGCATGAAGCATTAAGATTAAAGCTCTTAGGTAAAATGTGAGTCCTCTCTGTACAAATCCATTTAGTACTACCTGACTCTCAAAGTTTTCCAACTTTTTTAAAATCTGCCAAACCTGAGTGTTTTCTTAGCAAAAGCCCTGGATTTGAGAATGGGCTTCCAGGGAGGTGAGTCTCCTGACTAAAACCAAAATTATTCCCACAAGGACAGAGAGCGCTGCGGGAAGCCAGACGTGAATTCTACTACACACAGGCACTGCAGCTCCACAAATTCATTTGTGAGCTGAGATTAAAACGTTCTACTTATGCATCCAATACTCCTGCAGGCACGTTGGGAAATCCTGCGACTGCATGACTAAGCAGGCGACAGGGAATAGCCAGGGAACAGCCAGGGAACACAGGCTGACACTGCACTGCCCCCAGGCACCCTGTGGTGACAGTCACACCTCCAGCTGCCATCTCCCCCTGAACTCCCCATCACACCTGCACAGCCAGAATCCCAACAGGATGCTGGAGAAGCCTGATCCCATGGCTCTGTACCATGGCTGTCTCAGGGAATATTCCAAACTGAATTTAACAGTTGACAGTAAAGGCTAATACTGCAATCCCAAAAAAAAAAAAAAAAAAAAAAAATCAATTCTGTATCAGGGAACACAGCACAGAATTCCAAGCCTGCATCAGAACCACTCAGCACCTTATCCCAGCTCCACCCAGGGTGAAAGGACAACTGGGATTGTGTCTTCCAGGCTCACAGGGGACTCCTGGCTACCAAAAACCCTCTTGTGCAAGGAAAGCTGCTGCTTGCTTACACTGGTCTGGCTCCTTCAAAAACTTCTGCTACAACCCAAGAGGAGGAGAAGGAGGGAGAAGCCTCTCTCCTGCTCCTGCACAACCAGTTCAAGGAGGACACTCCTCAGAGTGTCCTGTTTCCAGATCCTCTGCCACCAGCACAAGGGCTCCATCCAGCGTGCAGCCAAGACACAGGAGTGCAGCTTCCTCACTTCTGTCGACTAAAAAACAAACCAGAAACAAACAAACCCCACCCCCCACAGCACAGATTTCCTCTGGCCCAGAAGTCAGCACTTCCCAGTGCCAATTTCCACGCAACAATTCCTACCATCATTTTGGCTGCAAATCTCATCAGGAAAAAAAAGAGCCCCAGAAGTTTAACAAACACTTTTTCCACTCTCACCTTCAAGCACAGCTGAAACTCTCACAGCCCAAGCTAAAGATTTAAATGGCTTGAGTGCAGAGGACCCTCAAACCTGGGAATTTCAGTCTGACAACTTTCACCTCCTGGGGTAAAAATGGGAATATTCTGCCCATTTTCTACCACTACCAACAAACAGTTCTCCTTAAACCAAAATACCATGCATGACCATTAAAGTCTCATTAAGTCTATACACATATGAACCTAAACTTTTTTAGACATTTCAGCAACTGTGCTCTGATGTAAAAGGCTGAAGCTCTGACATTCCCTTTACACAGTGAGGGGCAAATACACACAAGCAAGATCTGGGCTCAGCACACAGTGGTTAATTCTGCTTCAGTCTGTAAAAACACACCTTGCCAGCTGGAACTGTGATGGATTTCCACACCCAAATGGAATAAAGACTTGTAGGAGGAAAGCTAAAGAGTTACCAAAACACGAGAATAACGGCAGCCTCCGAGACACAACTGCTGGCAAACAAACCCAGACAGCTCCAGGAGAAAGGGGAATTCATCTGCACAGGTGTGTGACCTCCTTTCCTCAGTGCTTCATTCTGCCACAATCCTCTGGTGCCAGATCAAAAACAACACTACACAAAGCTCTTTACTTGGACCTGCTTCAGAAGTCATCACCAGGTGAGGAGAAAAGCCCTCTAACTTTTTTTCTTTCTTTCTTTTTAGGTTGGGTTTTGTTTCTTTTTTTTAAAACAAGAAATTTTTAAATAGGTGCTCAAAATTCACAGTGTGCACTGGAAAACAAAAGTGCTGCTCCAGCTTGCAGATCCCCACAGCTGGGGCTTTTGTGTTCTGACCCAACTCACGCCCCCAGTTCTGAATAATTTTCTCTTCCACTCATGAAGACATCAAGCTAAAAAATCCATAATCCACTCAAGCTAGAAAAGAACAAGTATAAATGTCTGAATACTCTGATTTCCACACAAATTTCCAAGGTCTCTCGAGGATCAACTCCTATCTTTCTGAGGACAGAAGTGAACCCAGGATTTGCCAGCTACTTGGGACAGCTGTGCAACAAGAGCTGTCAAACCATGGAGCAGTCCCAAAAGCAATGAGTAGTTTTTGGGGCAGTAAGACTTTGCAGGTTGGGCACGTGCCAACAGCAGCACAATTCCACAATTCCAGAGTATTGAGACTCAGAAAAAAACCTGCACATCACCCAGCACTAAAACATTATTTAAAAGGAAGATCCAAAAGGAGGATTGGGACTTTTTAGATGTACACAACACCAGGAGTAAATAATTCAGCTCTTACCTTTACCAGCAACTTTATCTGCACACCTGAAAAAAAACACAAAACCAAGTGTAAGAGCCAGATGCTATAGGATGGGGGCAGCAACAAGGAACTGAATGATGTGGAGAGGAGCCCAAATCCCTCAAAGTCCCGGTGCCCCTATATTTGATCATTATTTTCAACCCCTCATGCCAAGGTGGATTGTTTCAGCCACAGGAACCTGAGGGGAACTATAGGAATATCCAGCAGCAAAGGCCCAGCCATGCCCAGGAGAATTATGACCGATCCAGGGGGATTTTGTGCTTAGAACAGGGCAGAGCAGCTGCACTTCCAAAGGCTCCGGTGCCCTGCTCAGGGGTCGAAGGCGGAGCGGAAGCAGCATCTCCCCCCGGGAAGGCAGATCCCACCGCCTCCCTCCCGAGACCTTCGCCAGAGGCGCGGCGGGGCACCGGGACGGCGGCCGCTGCCCGAGGGCGCTGCGCAGCCGGCGGTTCCCGGGACACTGCCCTTCCTGGGAAGGGACCGGAACAAAGGGGCGGCGGCGCGGGGCACCCCGCGGCCGGAGGCGGCCCCGGGGCCCGGGCCCGTTCGCGCGGGCCGGGCAGAGCCGCCCGCAGCCCCCCGGCCGCGGCCGCGATCGCGATGCCCGGAAGGCGCGGGCGGCGCCCGGCGCTGCAGGGACTCACCCGGCCCGGGGGGCCTTCCTGGCCGCGGGCGGCGTGTCGGCGGCGGGCTGCTCGGCGGCGGGCCGCGCCCCGGGGCTGCTCCGCCGGCGTCGGGGATACTCGGCCTTACGGCGGCGGGATGCGGCGGCGGCGGCGGCTCCCCCCGCGGCCGAAGCGGCGCGGCCGCGCTCCCGGCCGCCCCTCAGCACCCGGCTGCCGCCGGACTCCTCCCCCTGCTCGGCGGCGGGCGGCGGCGGCGGCGGACGGCGGCGGCCCGAAGCTGGCGGCCTGTCTGCGGCGGGCGGCGGTGCAGGGGCGGGCGGCGGCTCGGCGGCGGCGCCCCCCGGCTGCTCGGTACCCGCCGGCATCGGGGCGGCGGCGGCGGCGGCGGGGCCGGGACGGCCGCGCTCCACCCTCGGCCGGGCACGCCCGCCCCCGCCGCCCGCGGCCAATCAGCGCCCGCCGCCCGCCTTCACGCGCGGCCCCTGCGCCCCGCCCCCTGCCCGCGCCCACCAATCCGCGCGCGGGACGCGAGGGACGGTCCTGCCCCCCAGGCCCGAGTGCCCCCGCCCGCCGCGCTCACGCCTTTCCCCGCCGCTCGCGCGCCGCCCGGCCAATGGGCGGGCCGGCCGGCGCGGGGCCCGCCCCCCCGCGGCAGCGAGGCCAATCAGCGCGCTGCTCCCGCGCGCGCCCCGGCCTCGCGCCGCCTCTCGCGCAGGCGCCGCCGCGGCCGCTGCTCTCGCGCTCCCGCTCCCCCCCCGGCCGGCCCCGCTCGGCGCCCACTCGAGCGCGGCCCCCGCGGCCGCCGCCCCGCAGGCCCCGCCGCCCGGACCGCCCGTCCGCCGCGCGGCCGCCGCCCGGCCCCTAGCACCGCCGGGCTCCCTACCGCCGCCGCTGCCTGCGCCCCTCCGCCTGCCCCCGGGCCTCTTTGCCCCTCGGGCGAGGCCTGGCAGGGGAAGCCGTTCGCTGCCTCGCCCCACACGGCCGCTCCGTGCCGCGGGGCTGCGGCGCCTCCCGTGGTACCGGCGGGGCCTAGCGGCCGGGCCGCTTTTGGCTACCGCTTCTCCTTTAAGAAAAAAAAAAACGCCCCGTCGGGCGGCGGGTGAAAGTCGGTGACAAAATGGTGGCCGGCTCAAGGGGGGCGGGGCACACAATCCTGGCCCCGCCCTCTTCCGTCCCGCCGCCGCGCATGCGCGGTGCCTGACGGGAGTTGTAGTCCGCCGGAGCTGAGGCGGCGCCGGTTCCCCGTTCCCGGCCGTGTCCCCGTCCCGAGCCCGTGGGGGACCCGCCCCCGTGGTGTCCAAGGCCGGATCCCCTCCCCAAAACAACACCAGCAGCGTCTCTTTCTCCCACATGAGCTGCACTAACATTAAACCCACATAAAACCCCGAAACTTCGCCCCCACATAGGCTGAAGGTGCCACCCGGGAGCGGGTTTTGTCACGGTCGCCGTTCTGTCCCCTTCCCTGCTTGGACCTGAACTAATCTTGGCACTTGCTTTGGCTGCAGCGGGATGTGACACCAGGCCAGGATCAAGGGCTTGGATTGGGAAACAGGAGCGGGGTGTGCTTGCTCTGGAGCAGATGGTTTGGCTGATCTTACCCACCGAGAACAAAGGGTAACACGTCCCCAGAACAAGGTGCTCCTCATCCTGCCTCGGGAGACAGCAAAAATCACAGGGGTTGGTTCAAAGAGCCCGCAGCGTTCAGCTGGAAAATCCTGTTTGCTGAACTGGTTCCCAGCAGTGAGAGGGCTCCGAGTGCCTGGTGCTTCCTTCTGCTTCTGCATTTCAAGTCCTTTCTGCTTCTGCATTTTAAATCCTGACTCTGGTATGTTCCTAGAAAACAAAAGTGTGTCCAACAGTTCCTGAGGGTGTGCTAATAAACTGTGGAGAGCCACATTCCCCTGACCCAGACACTGGGAAGGAGGAGAATGTCCTTACATGAAAGTTAAAGAAAAGCTCGGGATCCTTGCACAGGGATTCCTCCTGTCCTGCTGTTTGTCAGCCCAGCCTGTCCCTATCATTGTCAGGACTGATTTCCCCTCTGCAGGAAAGGCTGGAGTCACTTAATTCTTGCTCAGACAGGGGAGCAGACCTCAGGGCAGGGCACAGCTCAGCCTTTGACCCCCTGGGCTGCATAAGGACAAGTTTTAAGAAGTTCCAGCTCCAGATGCTCGTGTGCACTCAGGCTCACACATCACTAAATCAATGAGAAAGCTAAAAATAGCCCAAAACCTTCAGCAGGCAGCATTCCTGGGCTAACACAGCGGGTTGGTGATCTGGGAGCCTTTCCTGAGGCAGGGCTGGGCTGGATGTCCCGGTTGTGAGCAGGTGACAAAATGGTGTCAGGAATGAAGTGACCCCTGAGGGGCTCAGCTCCAGCCCGTGCCACCCGTGCAGCCCAGCAGGTCCAAGGCAGTGCCAGCCTGACCCCTGTGCCTGCTGCTGCCAGGGTGGAGTCCGTGGCTCTTAACCTTTGCTCCCAAGGTTTTTCTGGCTGGACTAAAGAGCAGCCTGGCCAGGTGAAGCTTTGGTGGCCTTAACATTCCCAGTTCCTTGGAGCTGTTTTCACATCTACTGCCTGCTCCCAGCACACCAGGAGATTTCTCTGCCAAAAAAGGGGTTTGCTGTTACCTGGAAATCAATGACAAGGCTTCAGAAGTGCCCCCTAAAGACAAGGTTCTGCTGGAATGGGATGGCGCTGCTCCATCATGCTGCCACAAACCCATTTCCACACAGCACCGGGATGTGATCATTGTCACATGTGGTCAGTGGCTTCTGCAAAGGGCCTGGGTCAGCAGGACATCCACGTCTTGGCTTCTGGAGCTCCTTGGGCAGCACATTGGCCAGTTTCTCCCCTCCTGGCCCAGCCTGAGCTGTTTGTGGTTCCCTGTGCCCCAGCTGTGCCTGTCACACGTGGTGTGAGGCGCGCAGCCCACAAAGGAAACCCTGGGTGACAAACCCCGGCGCGGGGCGGGGGCGAGACCGGAACAGAGCCGGCGCAGCCTCCACTGCCATCCCAGCACCTCGGGGTGCTGCCCCGGCCCTGGGACCCCACGCCGAGGCAGGATGGAGGATTTGGGTAAGTTGGGCCTCTCTGGAGCTGATCCTGCAGCCAGGCCTGGCTTGGGGTCACATTTCCGGGGAGCCTTTTCCTTCCTGTACCTCAGGAGGAGGGGATGCAGTGAGGGGTGGCCATGGACCCTGCTCCCTCCTGTGCTTCCTCCATCCCGAGGGCCTGGTGGAGCCGGTGGTTGAGCAAAAATTTGGCCAAAAATGGAGCAAGCCTGAAAGCAGGAAATGGGCTGCGGAAGCGCCACAACCCTGGCTGCACCCAGCAGGAGCTGGGAGCCATCCTTGGCCTGGGGTGGGGGAGCCAGGGTCAGGGAAGCAGCCACACTGATGGGAGCATTCCCTGTTTCCCAGTGTGAAGGACAGCCAAGGCAGAGAGGTGAAAGCAAAAGGGGAAAGTACTCGGCTCATCTTGGGGGAAGTGGTGCTGTGGATACGGAAGATAGGCCCTGGGTGAGCTTTTCCCTGACAAGACTGGGTCCAGTTGAGGACTGACAGAAGTTTCCTTGCTGGCCGGGGATGGTGTGTGGGGGCAGGACCCTTGGCCCCACTCTTTTGGAAGGTGGGCACATCCTGCAGCGGAGTGGGGGCCTCAGGGAGGGTGCTCAGGACCCCTCGGGGCACTGGCAGCTGGCCAGCAGGACCTGCTGTGACACTCCTTTTGCTCCTGAAATTTTGGGAGTAGTACGAGATTACAGGGTGGGCAGCTAGTGGAGCCTGACCGAGGTGTCTCCATGCAGATGCTTTGCTGGAAGAGCTGGAGCAGAGCTCCTGTCTGGCCTCCAAGGAGCGTGCACTGCAGGGACCAAGCTCCTGCCAGGATGCCCAGCAGGGTACCCTGAAGGTAATGCCTGGGCACAGGGACCCCTCAGCTCATGATGGGGTGGTGGAGCTGGGCAGGGGGAGCTGCCAAGGAGTGCCTGAAGGCTCTGCCACAAGGGCTTGTCCTTCCAGGTGCCACTGCCTCCTCGAGCTCAGCCCCCAGGAGAAGGTTTGGATTCAGTGTACAGGTAAAAACGGCCATGGGAGGGCACAGCCATCTGGGATTGTCCGTTCCTTGCTGGGATCTGCCATCCAGGGTCACCTGCAGTGTTCCCTGCAGTGGCCTGTGGGAAAGGGCTGTGTTGGTAGGGGTGGAGAGGTCTTGGTGCCAGCCTTGGGGTGGACAGCACAGCATGTCCCCTCTCTGCCATGTCCAGCACCCCTGTGCGAGTCCCAAAGCCGCTGCTCCCCTCACCGCCGCGCACAGAGGCCGCCTCGCAGCTGGACGAGCTGCTGGCCGACCTGGGCCACACGCAGAGCAAGGTGAGCCTTGGCCCTGGGGCAGCCAGCTGGGGGCTTGGCCCTCGCCCAGACCTCACCCTCCTCCTTCCCGGCAGCTGGCAGCTGCGGGGCAGGGAGCCGAAGTGCCCGCAGAGTCCGTGCTGGACAACATGCTGGACAGCCTGACCCGGGACCTGCAGGAGCTGGGAATCACGGCCGCGCCCGCCGGCGTCTGCGCCGCCTGCCGCAAGCCCATCGCCGGCAAGGTGAGCCCCCGCCGCCACCCCGGGCATCCCCCCAGAGCTGCCCTCACAGCCCCTGCCTCCTCCTCGCAGGTGCTCACAGCCCTGGGCAAAACCTGGCACCCCGAGCACTTCACCTGTGCCCAGTGCGGGCGGGAGCTGGACAAGGGGCCCTTCTTCGAGCAGGGCGGGCGGGCGTTCTGTGAGGAGGATTACCACCAGGCCTTCTCCCCGCGCTGCGCCTACTGCGCCGGCCCCATCCGCCAGGTGAGTGAGCGGCCCCCGGCCTCCCCTGCCTGCCACCGCCCCCAGCCCCCTCACCTCGGCTTCTCCTGCAGAAAGTCCTCACGGCCCTGGAGCAGACCTGGCACCCCGAGCACTTCTTCTGTGCTCACTGCGGGAAGGTGTTCGGAGATGAGGGTATGTGCCAAGGAGCAGGTGAGGGGGCCCTGTCCCCATTCCGGCTATTCCCTGCTCTTGCACTTAGCACCCCATCAGACAGACCCCATGGTCTCTCCCTTGCCTCCTATCCTGAGTACCACCCTGGCCGTGGCCCACTGTCCCCAGCGTGAACCATCCCCAGGTGGGTGCTCATCCCAACCTCCTCCCCACAGGGTTCCTGGAGCGCAACGGGAAGCCGTACTGCCACCAGGATTTCCTGGCCCTGTTTGCCCCCAAATGCCAGGGCTGTGAGCGCCCTGTCATGGGCAACTACCTGTCAGCCCTGCAGGCTGTCTGGCACACCGAGTGCTTCGTGTGCACGGTGAGTGGGACAGTGAGTGGGATGGTGGGAATGCATGTAATGGGGGTGTTCCCAGGGCCATGCCAGCCTTCCCCTCTCCTTCCCCCAGGAGTGCCTGACTGGCTTCAGTGGTGGCTCCTTCTTTGAGCTGGAGGGGCGGCCCTACTGCGAGCTGCACTTCCACCAGCGGCAGGGCACCATCTGCCACGGCTGCGGCCGCCCCGTCAGCGGGCGCTGCATCACGGCCGCGGGGCGCAAGTACCACCCCGAGCACTTCATCTGCAGCTACTGCATGGGCCAGCTGCACAAGGGCACCTACAGCGAGTGCAGGGACAAGATGTACTGCCAGCCCTGCTACGACAAGCTCTTCCTCTGAGCCCCAGTGCCCCAGCACAGCCTCTCTGCCTGGATAGCCCCAACATCAACGTGCCTGATATTGTCCCTGCTGACCCAAACATGCCTCATATCCCACCCATCAACATCCCTGGCACTGGTCCCACTCAGCCAACTGTGCCCAGCCAGGCATCATTCCTTGTCCCCCTCCCTGCAAGACATCCCTGGCATTGCCCCTTGGACCTGAAGCAATAAAATACCTGGTCCTGCCTTTTCTCTGCTTACTGGTGGCTTTGGGGACAAGAGTGCAAGGCAAGGTGGAAGGGCTAGGAAATATCACGTTTTGTCACAAAGTGACACCTCTCGGGCCACGGAGACCAGCACAGCTCCTGGAAAAGGCACCTGGGCCCAGCAGCAAAGCCAGAAACGCCAAAGGGGCAGGCACACATCACACTTTAAAAACTTTATTTATATAAAAAAATCATTTCGTTTTAAAAGCGTTACAAGAGTGTGCACAGGAATCAGACAAGGAACGGCTTGGTGCTTCCCCCTCCCCACCTCCTTGGCCCCCCTCCCCACCAGGGCCAAGGAGGAGAAAAGGGGGACGCTGTCTTTTTGGTTCATTTGGAATTAAAAATTAAAAAAGGAATTAGTGTTTTACATATTGAAAGGAAAAGAGAAGAGTTAGACCCCAGAACAAAACCCAACAGAGCTGAGGTGGGGCTGGAAGCAGGGCAGGCCCAGCCGGAGCTAGGGGGGAACTGGGGCAGGAGCAAGGCACCAGCTCTGCCCCTGCCACCTCCCCGTGCCCTGAGAGCCCGCCCTGGGGGGAGCCCCGGGCTGGGAGGGCTCCTGCTCCAGTTTCCAGTTGCACAGGGAGCCCCAGGGCCCCCTGAAAGATCACAGCACATGGATGTGCCCCAGCACCACAGCCAAGAGGAGGAGGAGCAGCACAACCCAACTCCCGTGGCCGCCCAGACCAGGATGCAGATGAGCACCCCGCACCCTCTCAGCGAGGGCAGGGGGGTTGGGCTCCCCCCAAAACAGGCTCCCAGCCCCACTGCAGACAGGTAAGGCTCCCAGCAGGGCAGGGAAGAGCTCAGCCCTGCTGGAAGCCAAGGAAACTCCCCTTTCCCAGGGAAGCAGCCAGACAGTACGATTCAAAGAGCGATTTCACAGTGGCAAAAGAAAGGCACGTGTCAAGAGAAAGTCAGCGGGGCAGCGCCGCGGGATCCCGGCTCCAGGTGCCCGGCACAGTGCGCCCCGAGCTGCCCGCTCTCCCCAAAACCCTGCCGCATCTCCTCCCTCCACAGGGACCCTGGCCCACGCCCCAGCACTGACCTTCCTCACAGAAGGATCCTCCTCACACAGGCACTGGGTGGGAGCCAGGGCCCCATCCAGACCCCTCTGCAGGATCCAGAGCTGGATCCCCCTTCCCATGCCCCCAAAGCCTCATCTAGAGGAAAGCAAGAGACGTTATTGCTGGTTTTCCTTCCCCTGGCCCCTGTGCCTCCAGCCCCTGGACTCTGGTCCTGCAGCCCTCAAGGAGGAGGGATGCTCCTGCTGTCCTCCCCACGGCCCTGGCTGAAGAGTGATCCTGCACGAAAAAAATATATCCTATAGGCAACAAAACCAAACCAAAAACAAGGCGGTGGCGAGTGAGGTCCCAGTCCCTGTCCCTGGAAGACACCTCGGAGCAGGGGGAAGGCGTGGGAGAGAAGGCAGCTCCTGGTCAAGGCAGAGATCCGAGTCCTTGTGCAGCATCCACGCCGGCTGATCCGGCAGAGTCAGGCAGGAAGGTTTTACTCTCAGGAGGAAGGAGGTGATGGAGGACAGGAGGAGGAGTTCTCAGTGGTGGTGTCCCAGAACAGGGAGGTGCAGCGGCCCGGAGGAGACTGAGTGGCCCGGGCTGCCCTGGGGACCCGGCCCAGGCGTTTGGCTGGATGGTTGGCACAGAGAGTCCAGCAAAATTCCAACAATAAGACAAGGTAAAAGTCGGTCCATTCCACCATGAAGAGTTATATATTTATATATATAATATATTATCAACCCAAACGGAGCAGAGGCAGAGAGGCCAGCTAGATCTTCTGCTGTGGAGAGACAGAGAGGGACAGGTGTTAAGGCTGGAGCAGGAGTGAGGGTGCAAGCAGGATCACGGCACCAGTGATTGCAGTAGCAGTGATTGGAGCAGAATTTGGTTGGCCAAGCACCCCTAAGAGCACAGCAGGATCTGTCACCACTGTCAGATTGGGCAGGACACCGTGGGACATACCGACATGGGGGAGGGCACAGCAGCATCTTCCTCCTCCTCCTCTACCTCAGGCTGTGACTCCTGCCCCTCCTCCTGCTGCAGACACACGGGGTTAGTAGGGGCCATGGCATGGGGGGTGTTAGTTGTGGGAGCCCAGCTCTCCTCTCCTCTGCCAGACAGGACAGTGATGTGGCATTTCCTGCCCCCATCCCACTCCTCCCGAGCTAAAGAGAGCTGCTCACCATCAACGGCGCTGCCTTCACCGGCTCCATCTCTCCGAGGTCACCAGATCGGTCCAGTGTCCTGCTGTGGTCCCTCTCGTTGAGTGTGGAATAGTTGTCTGGAGCAGGAAAGGGGATAGTCAGTGGGTTGTGTCACCTTCGTGGAGGGCTGCACCACCCCCACAGGAGATGGGAACCCTGCCCTGCTCCCCACATACTGAGGGGGAGTCCCTCTCCTACCTGGTCCCATGTTGCTCATCTGGATCTCCTCCCGGGAGGATTTCTTGTCTGCAAGCATGGGAGAGCACATCAGGGGCAGTTCCTGGAGCCAGGAGCCACAGAGCAACTGCTCCCTGCCCTAGATGGGGGAGCCCAGGCCCAGCTGCAGCTGCAGCTCTGTGACCCAAGGACAGCACAGATTGCATCTTGGGGCTGGCACTGTAGGTCCTAAGGCCCAAACTGGGGGCTCTGATGGCCTGGAAAGACACCCAAGGCCCATACTAACGGCCCTGTGTGAGCAGCTGTGGCTGCCAGGGAAGCCAAATCTGAAGAGCAGGGAGGGGACAAATGCCAGCTGCCCTGAGTACCCACAAGAAGGATGATGGCAGGCACAGGTGCTGAAGGCAAGCACATACCTGTTTTTTGGTTCCTGTCGATGAGAGGCAAGGTGCTGTCATCAAAGGAGTTGCCTCCCTGGGTCCGAGAGGCATTGCTCAGGTTCACCTACAGCAACACAGTGACCACTCAAACCCTGGCCCCAGAGGTTCCTTCCTCACCAGCACAACCCACCCCTCCAGCACCCAGGAACCCTCCCACAGTCCTTAAGTAAGGGACCCAAAGTAACCAGAAGGTGTTGAAGCCCCTAGTGCACCCCCATCAGAATGGTGGGCCTGCCTGGACCAGGGCCTGCCCCTCCAGCAGCAAGAGCAGTCTGCTTTTGGGAAGGAAACTGAGCCTGGGAGAACCCTGTTCTTCAACACTGCCACAGAAGCACTTAGAGTGACAGAATTCCTGCCTCATGCTCCTGTGGGAAATAGGGCATGACACTTTACAGTAGAGTGTTCCTAGCAGAGACTTCCTGCTGGCCTTTGGCACCCATCTCTGTGGGTGCCCAGTGTCACCAGCAAGGTGAAGAGCTGCAGGCCAGTACTGCCAAGCTCCAGGAACAGCCTTCTCCTTCCTGCAGGACCCCACCTACTGCCCTGGCCACCACAGGGCATCCCCACACCTGGAAATCTGACTTCTTCCAGCCTTCCTTCTCAAGGGGCTTCCGCAGCTCCTTATAGGCCCAGACTGTCTGCAAGACAAGGGCGGCTGCCCGGACTTCTCTCTCTGAGCGGTTCCTAGAAAGAGGCAGAGGAAGAGATGTTTGGAAACCCAGAGAAAGTGAAACCCCTCTCCACTCTGTGCATCATCCTTTGAGGAGAGCCTACCCAGATTTGTTGATCAGCACAAGCTTCTCGATCCCCTGTGTTTCCCGGAGCTTTTTGGCTGCCTCAAGGTTGTCCACGATCACTTCATTGATGGTGTTGAGGATTGACACCACTGTGTCCTCAGAGAGGTTTTTGGCAGGGGTCTGCTGGCCTCCAGGCAGGTTCTTCACTAGGTTGGGGATGGCATGTTTGCCTGGGAAGGATAAAGAGCTGGGTGTGAGCAAGCATGGAACAGGATGGAATGGAAAATCACTGGCGGGTGACCTGTTTTGCTGTCCCTCTCTGCGGAGCTCAGCACTCTCTGCTCCGGTGAGGGCAGCAGACAGAGGGCTGATGCTGTGCCCACACATTTCCCCAGCAGCCAGGAGGAGGGGGAAGCTCCTGCCTGGCCTGCAGGGATCCAGGGAAGGTGCCACGCTCACCGATCAGCTCCTTGTTGCGCAGGTCCACGGCCAGGTTGCGCAGGGCGCCGGACGCCGCTTTGACCACGCGCTCGCTGTCGTGGCTCAGGAGGTCAGCGATGGCGGAGAGCCCCTTCTCCTGGCGCAGGGCTGAGCGGATGCACCGGCCGTACTGCGGGAGGGACGGGGCCACCGTGTCACCGGGGCTGGGGACACCGCTGCCAGCCCCCCCGGCTTCCCTCACCCCTTCCCCGTGGGCACTCACCGTCCAGCTGCCAGCGCACAGGTTCTGGATGGCTCCTGCTGAAGCCTCCAGGATAGCTGGAGTCTTGCTTTCCTTCAGCAGGGAGATGTATATCCGCACCACCTCTGGCTGGAAGAGGAGCTCGTAGCCTGCCAGGAGGACAAGGGGAGGAAGGGTTTATCCAAGGGCTCTGCTAGCATCTGCCTAATCCAAAGGGCAGACAAAGCTGGAAGCTTCTAGCCAGGTTCCCAGGAGGGGGATCCTTGGCACAGGGAGGGCCAAGCTACCCCAGAGTACCAGAAAACCCAGCCACTGCTTGGTCAGGGCCTGTGATTCACATACAGTGAGACACTTGTCCCCAGAGGCTTTGGGAATGACCCTTCTTCATTCTCATGGCCAAAGAACACTTTAAGACAGAGATTTTAGCTTTAAATCATGCCTGTTTCTCCATGCCCACAAAGAGCAGGCAAGAGAGCAGCTGTGCTGGCAAGTCTGAGGCCACCAGAGAGGGCTGTGTCACTGCGCTGTCCCTCAGACCCTGGGGCAGTATTTCCCTCTGATGCCTGTCCTGAGGCAGCACTGACCTCATCCATGCATAAGATCCTCTCAACTACTGGCAGAACTCATGTTTTAACAGGCCCTTGGGCATTCCTGTTCCAAATCCAACTTCTGACCATTGCAGAGGCTCACTTCAATGGGAAAGAGCTCCTCTCACTCACTCCTCTCCCAGGCTGCTGTGGCAAAAGCTGTCCTGACACCCAAGCCCTGCATAACCACTCAAGGAGCATACCTTTGGCTGGAGTTGTTCTTTTGGGAAAATCCACTGTGTCAGCACCAGGGTCCTCTGGGAGCTTTTTACCTTCAAAGGGCAAGTGGAGAGGCATGAGACTCCTCCTCTCCCCACCTGCCCAGCCCAACAGCTCTTTGCCACTTGCAGGAACAAGCCCAGAGGCGAGCTGAAGCCAAGCGACCAGCGTGTCGCAGGAGGGGACATTGGGGGTATTAGCCACACTGCAGGCAGAATGTGCCCAGCTGGAGAGGGGGGGCAAAAAGAGCTGGAGAAAGCACCCAATTAAACATGGAAAAATTAAAACCAAGAGCGCACTCACCTCTGGAGAACCACTCGTCTATTGGTGAGGCGGACAGAAGGACAGGAGAGAGGGGAGGCAGGAGGAGAGAAGTGCCGACAGCATCATGGGGCAGATCATTTGGCAAGAAAGCAAAGGGAAGGGGAAGGGGCAACACAGGAGAAAAGGGAAGGCGTGGAATTAGTGGACATGTATCCGTCACCATCCCGCCACCACAGACACCCACCACAACTTGTGTCAAAGCAAGAAACAGCTCCCAGAGCCAGGGAAGAAGGGACCACTGCACCTCCAGAGAAAGCTGCCCTTCAGGCTTCACGCAAGATGCCCGAGTAGGAGCACAAAGACCCCAGGCCACCCTCAAGACCTGTCTCTGTTCCCCTCCTCCCTTCCCTGCTGCTGCTGGCACACGAACCTTTGCCTTTCTTGGCCCCGAAGCAGCTGGCATTGTGGGGCCCAGCATTGTTGGCAGGGACAAGGGGCGTCTCCTGGTAGCGCTCGGCGTGGGGGATCTCGCGGTGGACTTGGTAGGACAAGTTCCTCAGCAGGCACACACAGTTCTCCACCAGCTGCAGAGAGAACCAGAGTGTCTGACTGAGACTGGGAGCAGCACTCCAGGTCTGCGAGCAAGGGCCTGGCCCAGCCTTCAGCTTAAAGCTCAATGAAAATTCAAGGCCAAACTTTATCCAGGCTGATCAGGGATGCCCTGAGCCAAGGGGCAGGGGATGAGTGACACAACCAGGCCCCTACTGAGAGGCCAACATTCCAACCCCAAACTGCAGGCTGAGTGCCAGGTGCACCCCATGCAGGCTCTCCCTTTCCCAACACCAGTCCCACTGTGGTACCTTGCTGTCTGAGTCCTTCTGGCCAATCTCAGACTGCACGATGTAGATCAGGGCATCCACCAGCCCGTCACATTCCCGCAGCTTCCGACGGGCCTCGCTCCGCTCCGAGCTCACATTCCTGGCAGGCAGGAGAGAACCATCATGGGAGAGACAGCTGAGGGCAGGCAAGGGGCAGCCCACACCCCACAGCGCTCAAGAGAGAAAACAGCTCCTACAGCTCCCCTCAGAAGGGTGAGCGCCTCCAAACTCAAGGTCTGCACCACCAGCAGCTGTCTTACGAGAGCAGCTGCTCCACAGTCCTCTGGAAGTGCCAGAAACTGCCCAGAAGGGGCACTGCAGCTGAAACCCAGGCCAGTCGTCTGCCAGATCCATACCTAAGGCAGCCAGCAGTGTTGGTGAGCACCGACTCCCACTCTATATGGCGGGGTTTGGAATCCTCGTTGGGCTCCCGCTCCCAGCCGGAGCGGGGAATGACCACCTCATCGGTCAGGGCATGTAGCGCGTGATCCACAATGGCCATCTTGATGGAGTCGTGAGAGGACAGGTTCCACAGCGTCCCTGCAACGCCACAAGTGGAAGGTGAGCACCTGCACACCGAGCACGGACCCCACGCCAGGGACCAGCCCGTCCTGCCCTCCCTGGAGCCACTACCTGTGATGACCTCGGTGAGGTCCATGTCGTGAGCCTTGCGCAGCAGGCGCACCAGGGCGGGCACCCCGTCGCAGTTCTTGATGGCGATCTTGTTATCCTGGTCCTTGCCGAAGGAGATGTTCTTGAGAGCCCCACAGGCGCCGTAGTGCACCTCCTTCTTGGGGTGATCCAGCAGCCCCACGAGCACGGGGATGCCCTTCAGCCGGCGCACCTCCGTCTTCACCTTGTCGTTGCGGTAGCACAGGTGCTGCAGGTAGGCGGCCGCGTTGGACTTGACGGCGTCCAGCCGGAAGCTCAGCATGGCGATGACCTCCGGCAGCTCCGGCTGGCGCCAGTTCCCCGGGGCCGGGCCGCCTTTCCGCAGGCTGTCCAGGCTGGCCAGGCTGCCCCGCTCGTGCTGGGCCAGCGGGGCCCAGTAGTAGCGGTCGGAGGCCACTTCATCCACCAGCATGTCTTCACAACTCCTAGGAGACAGGGCAGAGGGTGTGTGAGCACAGTCCTGCACCTGGGGGAGGCAGTGCCCCTTCCCGCCCACCAGAAGGGATGAAGCTGGATCTTGGTCTCTGCCCCTGCAGAGGCGGAAGCCAGCCCTGGGGCACAGGCAAGAGCCGGCCCCACAGGCAAGGTGTGCTGCTGCCCTGGGGACAGGCCAAGTTGGCCACCAAGAGACACAAAGGCTCCAGGGATCAACCTTGTGGCTCCCGGGGGCAGGCCTGGGGAAGAGCCATAGTCCCAGACCCCTGCCCTGGCCAGGAACAGCTCATCCACGGACTGGCAGCACTGGGAATGAGCCCAAACAAGCACAGAGAAGTTTAAATTGCAACTACTGCCCCACATGCCAAAGTGACATTTCACAATCCCAGAACATACACCTATCAAATCCCAGATTCTCCCATTTTTGCAGTCACTGGCACTACAATCCTTCCCTGACCCAGGCAGAGGAATCCAGCATTTCCAACAGAAAGGGATGGGATGAGACAGCTCAGTCACCCCTGCTGTGCCAGGACACTGAGGACATTCAAACAAGACCCAAGGAGAGACTTCTACCTCCACTCCAGCTCACACCCACCCCAGGGGCTGCTCAGCCACCTACAGAGCTCCTGGGTCAAGCATGGCAACTCTGGCCTAGAGTATCCTGACAAAGATAGTGGCAGGTCCTGCTGCTGCCATCACTTCCCTCCCTACAGCCTCTGGTACAGGACTTGCCCAAGCCATCAGCTTTAGAGCCACTTCCACAGTCACACAACCCCAGGCACTGTGGCACTGCTGTGGCAGAGGGCTGCCAGGCTGGCTTCCAGCAGGTCCAGTGGGGACATGCCCCATGCCTGGCAGCTCAGAGGTACTCAGCAGCACGAGGCTGGAGCAAGATGCAGCCACTGACACTTGCCAACATGACTGGCAGCTGATCCCACTCCTGTGCCAGAACTCACACTCCATGAAAGGGAGCTCCTGTCCCACCCTGGTGCTGGATCCCACCCCATAATTGTGGAGGACTCCACCTCCCGTGGTGCCAGATCCCCTCCAGGCAAGATGGGACTGGCAGGGGACAGAAAGGAGCCCCTTCCCTCCTTCCCTGCATAGAGGGAGCTCTGCCAAGAGCCCCAGAGCAGGGGCCGGAGCTCTCCGCAGCCGATGGCAGTGTCCCGCGGCTCGAGGCGCTCCCTGGGCTCCGCGTGCCTGGCGAGCTGCCTCCCCGAAGGAAGCCGTTAACAGCCAGGCTCCTGCTCAAGACAAACATCTCTGAGGCGGGGGGCGCTGCTCTCCCTGTTCCCATTCCTGTGAGCTGGGCAGCCAGTGTGGACAGTAACTGAGAAGGTGAGGGACAAGCCAAGTTCAACAGTGCCTGGATTCCACAGATTGCTGTGATCTTTATCGCTCTGCCCGGGGAGAGGGAGAGCTGTCTCAGGGGCCCACCAACCCATCTTTCATACCCTGAACCATTCCTGCAACTCCAACAGAGCTGACCTTCTGCCTCTACATGAACTACATCCTCCAGTCTCCCACCTGGCTGCAGCTCGTGCACTTGACTCCTGTAACCCCCTTTCTCCAGGATGTGGAAGAGCAGGAGCACAGACACCTTCCTACGCAGCAGAGGGCTCATGGTCTCAAAGGCCAGGGAAAGTACACAAGGCAGTCTCTGTCTGGACAAGCAGACAGGGGTTGGACACACCTGTGTAACCCCTTTTGCCCAACACGCTCCCTGAGGGACGAGACCTGATGGCCATGAGCTCAAAACTGCCAACACTGGCTTGTCCTGGGCTGCCCAAGGAGGGAGAAGCCTGGAGCAGCCCTGCCTGCCCTCCTCCAGCCGACACAAGCTGCACAAAGTGAGGAGGACGAGCAAATCCATCTGGGTGAGCAACTGCCCTGACTGGTTCAGCACAGCCCAGAAGCACTTGTGCTGGCACCAGCCACAAGGACAAACAAAGCTGGTCCTTCAGTCCCTCTGGCAGCCAGGAGCTACCATGGATGTACAGCATGCACCTGGATGGGGCAGATCTCCACAGGGGCTGCTAAGAGCCTCCCTTCCCCCAGGTCTCTCCCTGTTGTCTCTCTTTTATGTCCCACAGGCTTAGGCCACCTATGCTGAGCCTTACCTGTCTGCCTGGGCCCACTCTGGGGTACTCAGGAGGTGCTGACACAGCCTCTTCCCCATCTCCAGGACTCTGGCTCAGCTCCTCACTCCATTGCTTCCTCACCACCCCCAGAGCAATCCCCCAGCACCTGCCCAAGCCCTGCTGGCAGCCCACCCAGGAGCAGAGAAGGAAGCAGCACTTGTGCAGGGATGGCTAGCACAAGAGACTGATGAGCAGGAGTCATAGCCTCAGGCAGCTGACAGCTTGAATGCCAGGCAGGGCAGAAGGACCACCAGGATCCTGCTCTGGCTTCCCAGGGCAGCACAGCCCAGCAAGGTGGAGGAGCCACCATCACCACAGACACACAAAGGGAAGAAGCTGCTGCTGCTGCCAAACAGGTTGAGCAGCTTCTCCCGCCCTGCCCTACCCTGTAGCAGGGTCGGGCTGTGCAGGAACGTTCCTGGGGCACTGTGGGGCCAAGTCCTGCTCACCCCAGCCTGGGCTAAGCTCTCCTTCCCGGGGCTGCTCTTGGCACAGGAACAGCACAATCATGGGACTGCAGCTGCTCCCAACACACAGCCCACACGGGCACGGCTCCCAGAGGGATGTGCCACACTGCGGCACACACAGCCCTGGTGGCACAGAGGGAAGGGCCTGGAGCTACATCCAGCTGCCCACTGGAACTCCTGGCTGCAGGAAGACCGGCTCAATTAGCACCCAGGTTTAACCACCAATTAAGCAGACAATTAGAAGCGGATGAAAGTTTTCTCCTATGTGAGCCGCGTGTGACTCAGCTCAAAGCGATGTGTCCACGGTCCTCTTTCCTCCAAGGACAATAAAGTTCCAGGGACCCCAGAGCACCCCAGAGCCTCCTGCCACATACCTGAGCCTCCGCCGAGCATCAGACGGGGTCCCTGCCCTCCTGGCCGTGCCATAGTCAGACATGAGCCCGTAGTCCACGTCTTCAAAGCCCACACTGCGCTGGTCATCCTCCAGGCCGTAGGGCTCGGGGTGGAAATGGTTGAGGTCCATGTTGCTGCCCCCGACGCGCACCTGGGGCTGGGGGCCGTAGATGTCCTGGCGGCTGGGGGCGCGGTAGGTGTCCATGGAGGGGCGCCAGCGCTCGTCGATGCGGGTGACGCGCGACAGGCTGCCGTAGCTGTGGTCGCTGCCCGGGTACCCGTCCTCGTAGGGGCGGCCGTAGCCGTCGGGGTAGTGGTAGTTGCGAGGGAGGGTGGCCGTGCCTGCCTGGCCCAGGTAGCTGCCGGGGCCCCCATTGCCGTTCTTGCGGAAGTTCCTGTCCATGGTCTGGACGTAGCTGCTGGTGACGGGGGACGTTTCCAAAGGCAGCCCGTCAGGCCCCATCGGCACCTGCTGCACCGTCCGGGTGGTCACAGTCTTCACCACTTTCTTCACCTGGAACACACATGCAGGGCGCGCTCACATCAGGAATCCCACCATGTCCCTGCACCCCTGGATTCCCCTTCCAGTACTTCGCTTCAGGTACATTTCACACCCTGCTTCAACTCATGGCCGAGCACCCACCACCAGGGTCCCCCACCACGCCCTGTCCCTCCATGGTGTCCCCAGGCCCGCACCGTGGTCTCTGTACGTCGAGTTGTCCCATCATCTGATGTCTCCACAGACACGACTGACATGGCTCCTTCTGGGTCCTCCTCCATGGTGTACGTCTCCTCCACGATCTGGCCCGGGTCCTGCATCCTGGGGATTGTGCTGTACAAGAGGTGGCTGTGGTCCTGAGGGGAAAAAGCGACAGGTAGTCAGGCCCTGTCACCACTCTGGGCCTTCCTAGTGTCAGCTGGACAAGAGATCTTTCTTCACATGAAGCCCTGATATCTTTTGGAAGAAAGTACCTTTAAGCCAGGGTGGCCACATGAGAAGCCCAAATCACCCTCCCCCAGCTGGAATGGGGACACTGGGGCACTGTCCTGCACCCTCCCACAGCAAGCAGGCTGCCCACAGCCAGAGGGCTGAGCTCCCCCTACCTGTGGCCCGTTGAGCTTCAGATCCGAGTATTTCTGCCTTTCCAGGTCAGCATCGCCCAGGAAACGTCCGTTCTGAAACACAGCAGGGCAGCAGGCCCGTTACTACACCCCTCTCCCATGCACCCTTCTCACTCCCCTGCAGGGCCCTGAGCAGCCCATCTCATGCATCTGACAGACACCCATCATGCATCCCATGGGAGCCCCCATGTTCCTCCCTGAGGAACACACTCCTCAGGGGTCTGTGCCACGTGCAGCAAATCTCCTCTAGGCCAGCCTGGGCAAGAGTCAGAGGAGACACCTCGATATCCCACCTCTCCCACATGCTCCTGACGGAATGGCCGTGACCCTTCCCTGCCCCCGGGCAGGGCCCTGGACACCTTCCACATCTCCTGACACGGGAGCCACCAGTGACCCCAGAGGCCCCTCTGGGCCCGAGAGAACCGTGCAGTGGCCGACCGCAGGGTGCTGCTGGTTTGACACTTGAACTCCTCCTCTGTCCACCCTGCCCTATTCCACAGGTCCCTCCTGCACCACCACCTTCCGCAGCCAGAAAAGCACCTGACTGCTGCACACCACCACGCACCAGCCCTCAGAGCACCCCTCTCCAAGACTGAGTCTGAAAAAGTGAAGAGACGCCTCAAGCCAAGGCAGATGAAACCACATTTCCAGCCCTGTAGAAAAGATCTCTCCCAGCCCTAGTTTGGCCATGTGGGGGACAGGCAGACTCCAAGGATTTGTCACACACAGAAGGAGACACACACACCCCAGCCTCAGCATTTCAGCTGCCCTCCAAGCAGCTGATCAGGATGGGGAGCAGAGATGCCCTGGAACTGAGCACAGCCAACCTCTGACCTTCCCAAAACCAGAACAGAGCCAACCTGGCAGCAAGACCCTCCAGGCTGGCACCTCCTCCCCTGAAGGCTGACTGCCAAGGGAGGTCTGCACACCCCAGACTGACTCGAGTACACCGGTGCCACAAGAACAGGTGGGCCCTCCTCCAGCTCCCATATCCAGGGAGGGCGGAGGGGCGGCAGCTCCGGGGGCTCCAGGAGCCTGTGCACGCCCCTCTGCCGAGGGGGTGTTTTACCTGGTGCCGCCGGGTGAGCGTGCCGTTGGCCAAGCCCGGGCCGGCGTCCTGTGGGGAGACCCGCACTCGCTCCAGCTGGGCCGAGACATGGCGCCGCTCCTCCTCCAGGGCCCGGGTCAGCTTCTCGAACTGTGCCTCCTGCTCCTTGACAGAGGCAAGGATGCTGGCGGTCGACTCCACTTCCGAGTCGTCCATGGGTGACGGGCGCCCAGGGTGGGCAGGGCAGGGGGCACGGGGAGGCACAAGCAGAGGCGGCTTGGTGTCAAGGTGAGGGTGGGAAAAATGACCCAGAAGGGCAAGAGCCCCTCTCTTCACTGCACATGATTGTGGGGGAGGAAAGGAGGAGAGAAAAGCGGTCAGAAGAGACTGAATTCATTAAGATAGATTTTCAGAACAGGAAAAAAAAAAAAAAAAAAAAAAAAAATCTTATGGCATTAACACCCGCTCCCACCCATCACCAGAGAGCTGGCAAGAGGGTCCTGGAGCAGGACTCAGATGCAAACTGCCCCAGCATTAAAGCTTGGAAAAGTGGCACTGCGGGGACAGAAGGTCTCCCCAGCCCAGCAAACAGTTTGGGCTGAGCCTGGTTCAGAAGCGCTGCTGTGGGTTGAGGGAAAACCTCATGGACAAGGAAAAGCTGCAGGCAGGCAGTGCAGGAGGGGAGGGCATGTCCCTGGGGTAGGGCAGGGGACACTCCTGAAGTATGAGAAGTGACCCACATCCTACTGCTTCCCCCAGGGAAGGGCGGAGGGAGAGGGCCATGTCACTTATCTGCTCCCTCCTCCCTGGTGTGGTAAGAGATGGGGAGACAGCCTTGGCTCCACAGCTCCTTCCCAGCCAGGAAGAGGATGGAATATGATGGGATTCCCTTAAAGGGGATTCCATGAGCCCCTTTGACTGCTGCCAAAACTCACCACCCTCCAGGTATCCACCAGGGCTCTCCCTCCAGGGATCCTCAGCCCACAGACCTGGGGATGGGCTTTGGCCTGCACCCCTCCAACGCTCCCACCCAAAGCAGAACAGCAAGTGAGCCACAATCAACATTTTGGTACAGAAAGGCAATATTCTTCCATACAGACCTGTCAGAGGAGGAAGCTCAGGTTTGATTGGCAAAGGCACGGGACAGCCAGGTCTAGACGCAGAGAGTCATGGGAGAAACAGCCCAGCCACCACAGTGAGGAAGCAGGAGGGAAGAGAGCTGCAGGGACAGCGGGAGCAGGTCAAAATCACACACAAGAACTCCTAAACAGGAGGTAGGGCAGGCACAGAACTGGGAAAAGGGCGCCTCTCTCCGACCCCTGCCCTCTGAGAGATGAGTCTGGAAGGGCTGGTGGGGTGGCAAACGCTGCACCGCTCCTACAACAGCCCCCAGCTCCTCGGGGACTGCAGCACTCCTCACTGTTCCCACCGACGGAGAAACGGCAGAGGCGGAGAGGAGCGGCCAGGGCTCAGCCCTGCACCCCTCCCGCGCAGCCCGGCCGAGTCCCTGCAAGCCCGAGAGGTTTTCCCAAAGCTCTGCAGTCATGGCAGGCATGTGGGGACTCGCTCAAGCCGGGCAAGCAGCACAGAAGCTGCTTTCCCACGGTCTCCAACACCAGCTCTGCCCACTCCACTCCCCAGTGCCACCGCCCCAGAGGGCCGATAAGGACGACCTGGGGCTCACAGCAGGCAGCATCCCTGTTCCCACTACCTCCTGCAGCCCCTCCAGACCCAGCCTGCAGCACATGCTGGTGCACAGCAGCTCAGTAAAGTATTCTGATCTGTCAAAGCCCTCCTCGCTCCTGTGGCTCTGCTCCCCAGAGCCTCCCTCGGGTACAGGCGTGTGTCAGCCACGGTGGCACGGCCGCACAGCCCGGCCGTGCAGGGTGGATGTTTTCCAAGTGCTTTGGAAGGCGCCCACAGCGCATTCCACCATCTGGTCACTGCCACTCTGTCATCTGCCTTCATCAATAAAAACATCCAGTTGCTCTATTCCTGCCCACATGGTGCCCAGCAGGAAAAGGAGCAGTGGCACGCCCAGGCCAGCAGTGCACCCCAGGAAGAATGCAGCCCACCACCCTCCGGAACCCAAGCAAGGTTTTGGAGGCTCCCAGACATGACTCCTGGCTCATGCACTCAGCTTTCCACCCCTCCCACCTTGCAACAGGTACTCCCTGAGGCTTTACCTACAGATCAGCTCTCCGAGCCTTGTATGGAAATGCAGGGATGGCTCTGACCCTTGCTGCTCACCTGCCCTGCGGATTTACAGGATTCTCCAAAGGAGAGGCTTGGTGCCTCCCAGGACAGTGCTGACGCATCCCAACTCTCATCCCTGAGTGACACTCCCTATCTCTGGTGGGCTACCACCCACTTTAAGCAGGGCCACAGATCTTCAGTCTTTCCAGGGCTCTTTGGTAGAAGGGGAGCAGCTC
The DNA here is from genome assembly GCF_903797595.1 of Erithacus rubecula. Classification (NCBI taxonomy): domain Eukaryota; kingdom Metazoa; phylum Chordata; class Aves; order Passeriformes; family Muscicapidae; genus Erithacus; species Erithacus rubecula. The sequence continues at coordinate 9,839,072 of NC_136688.1, forward strand.
CTTTCCACATTGCAGTGTTGTCCAGCAGGACACAGAGCAGTCCTACCACCCCAGCCACCCTATGCAACTGCAGCATCCAAAATACCAGCCAAGACCCCTGGCTTGATGGGATTTATTTCCAGAGTGGTATTTCAGCAAACTCTTTAAAAGAGGGAAACAGCCCCCTGTGGAGAACAAACCTCCACAACATGGCCTTTCCAAGCAGTTGTGCTCCCTGGCCCTCAACAGTCCCGATACAGAAGAGGCAGATTTTTAGGGTGCAGGAGGGCAGAGGCAGCTCCCTGAGTGCAAGAAGAAACTTGGCTGGTCTGGTCTCATGAAGAGGATCATGCCTGCAGCAAGTATAGACTAGCAGGGTCTGGTTCTGTGGGAAGCACGGACAGGAGAGACAGGAGCCCCAGAAGATCCCCTTGGTCCCCAGTCCCCAAAGGCTGCCAGGCAGCAATCACATAGCCCATAGGGACATCCCAGCCCCAGATCCCCACCTCTGTTCCCTGGGAATGGGGCTGGGAAACATGGACACTAACAATGAAACTTGCAGGGCTGTTAGGGCCCCAGATAAGGGGCCAGAGCAGCTGCGAGGCTGCTTCCTTCCCGTCCCTTCCACAGGGAGTAAACACAACAGCAGGGGAAGGAACAGGATAGGTCCCGCACCCTCCGGCTCCAATGGATGCTCAAGGAGGGGCCACCTGAGGGTCTCCCAGCAGGAACAGGCTATCTTAAGCAGACAGACTCAGTGTTGGGGGGCTGCATTGCCTACACTGCTGTCATTCCTGCCCTGAGCACTGGACATGGCTCCATGATGTGCAGGAAGTGCCAGCAGAACGGGGTCTCTCCCAGTTTTCCTCCACCAACAGGACAGACCAGCTCCCTCCACCCTCATTCCAGCTATTGTCTTCATCGATCTGGGATTAAAGACATAATTACGGAGAGGCAGTGCCAGGTCCAGAGAGGTCAGCAAGAGCTGTCCCTGCAGACACAGCCAGCACTATCCTGGCTGGAGCACAGCCATTCCCTGGGTTTGGCACACAAACTCCAAACTCGGCCCTACACCCCGCAGTTGCAAGGAACCTGCCCCACATTCAGGGATAGGGTCCCTTGACATGTCCCAATGCCATCTGGGGCACTCAGTGGCCATCTCTAGAACGAGACAGGGAGGACAGGAAGGAGAGAGCCTCAGCTATGCATCCTGCTCCCTCCAGCCAGTGAGCTACTCGTGACAGTGCAAAGCCAAGTACACAGGAACCCGCAAGGGTGAAATTCCAGGGATCGCTTTGCACCATTCTCTCCCTCCTCCCCCCAGCCTCTGAAGATCCAACTACAGAGCATTATTCCAGAGCCAGACCCTGACCGGCTTTGAGGATGGCTCATGAAAGCCTTTTCATCATGAGAGAGGCACTTGCTGACACACCCGTTACTTAAAAACCCCAGCAAGCCAAAAATATTTCAGCTGGCTCAGTTTAGGGCAAACCAAAAAGCCTAAGGACAAAGCTTCACCCCAGGGGTAGAATCCTCTCTGTCCCCACAGCAATCAGGACCCCAGGAAACAATGCAGCTACCCAGGAAGTTTCACACCTAAATCCTTCTGGCTTTATCTCCCAATTTCCTGGCACCAACCCCACCCTGTGTATGCCCACGGGTCCCAAAATCAGAGCGGGTCCACTGGAGAGATGTCACAAGCCTCGGGGGCAGAGGCCACTTGCTGCCCAGGAGGCAGCTACCAGCCCACCTTTAGGCATGGAGCTTCCCCAACCTTCCCATCTGGATAAAGACTTGGACACAGCCAGATAAGCACCCCAAACTCTGAGTCCTCCACAGCTCTTCTGCTGCAGACAGCTGTGACACTGCAGATTCTTCCAAAACCTCTCAGCCCAGCTTCTCCAGCAGAACTGCCTTCCCATAGAGCAAATCCTTTGCCTGGAAAAATAAATTTCCAGAGCCAAACCACAGACATACCCACCCAGATTTCACCTGCACCCTCCTCTGCCAGAGGATGGAGTCCAGGCCTTGAAGGCTCCCAACCAGGAGTGTTTTCCTGGAGTCTGCCACAGAAATATTAACCCCAGGGCCCAGATCGAGCCAGCAGATGGGGAATTGTACTCCACAGGCCAGAGAAAATGGACAAGATCTGGCAGATAAGACTCGGGCAGGAGGCTTGACAGGCATTACTGCAGCAGCACAGGGGGATCTCCACAGTCATCTATGTGGATTTTTCCAACAATCTGCTCCAGCCCTGCTGCATGCCCCAAGTCGCTGGAGAGCTGTCACCCAAAGGTCCTGGGATCCCTAGGACTAAGGGTGCTGCCTCAGCACAGAACACTTTGGGCAAAGTTCAACCCAAGCACCTGCAAAGTCAGAATCTCCTCTGCCACATCATCCCTGCCAAGGGACACACCAGGGCCTCACTGCCACAGTCCTGCTGCCAGCAGGGAGGGCAAACAGAACTGCATCAGCCCTTCACACAGCTTCCCTGCCTGTTTGTGAACCCAGACACCTGTCCAGCACATGGCAAGGTTTGTCACCATGGCCACACACCCTTGGCAGCCCCCCACACTGTGAAGCACAGGGAAAGCCCTTCTCCGGCTCCATCAGAGCCAGGACGGACACAGCCCCTCATCCAGACTGGCTGAGCCCCTCTGGGGCTCCTGGGCCAGACCCACCTGCCAGGCTGACAAAGAGGGATGTACTTCCTGAGGAATTTTGCAGCAGCGTCCCCAACTCCACTCCAATAACTGTCCTTTCTCTCTCAGCCCCAGGGCCTGAGGAGAGCCAGCTGGCTGCCCACTCTCTGAAAGCTCTCAGCACCAGACCCTGTCCCTGAGAGAGAGGAAGCAACAAATTCTTCTGGTCCCAGCTGCCCATCATGATGCACTTAGGAAAAACAGAAACTCCATCAATAATTCAAGCCTGCAATTGTCCGAGCGCTTGCAGTGCACTTGCTCTGCACAGGCTCACAGCCCTGCTAATTCACCACGGGCTTCTGGTCAGTCTCAATTACCTAAAAAATAAATGAGCCAGCATCCTTGGCATCTTTCCTCACGCCAAGCACAGGGTCCAGGCTCACACATCAAAACTCTTAGACCGCAGCATGGCTGAAGCAGCAGGGCATGGGAGGGGAGATCACAGAACCAGGCTCACTTGCTCCTATGTCCAGCTCAGAGTGCCCATGGCCCTCAGGCCATGGGGGGAAGCAGGACAGCTGATGGAAGCAGGGCAGCAGATCCTATATCCCTGTACAGGTGGAGGAGAGTTTTGGGTGTTTCCCTCCCAAACCCAGAGGCAGGAAGGTGCCCACAGCCATCACCTCAGAGCAGCCCACCCTTGAGGGACCCCTGCTGAGGCTGACACATCTTTGCTGTCAGGTTGTGTGAGGCCCCTTGCTCCCACTCTCCAGCCTACCCTGACCCTTCCAGACCTTACATCAGGAGAGAGGTTTCCCCAGCTCCTGCCCTGGGCTCCAGCTGCCTCCCTGGCCCCCAGGAAGGCTCTTCCTGCTGGCAGGTCACAGAGCACAGTGGACTGCAGGCAGGCTAGCAGGTGGCCAGGAAAGGGCTGCTCCGGCAGCAGGTTGGCCACCGCCTTAGGCGCCTGCCTGCTCCAGCCCAGCCCCGCCTTCCCCGGGGGGGAGCCGTGCCCCGGGTGCCGGTCACGGCAGGAGCCCGGCGGGTGAACACCCAGGAGCGGCGCCGCGGGCAGGGACAGGCAGGGAGCCGCTCCTCCTCCGCCCTTCACACCCAACTGGTTGGACTGGCAGCGGGATCGCCACCTGGCCTAGCTCACCTGCCGCCCCCAGTGCCAGGGATGACAGCCACGTAGCCGGGATGGGTTGGGAAAGCCTCCCTTCGGAGAGGGGAGTCACCTGGAGATGCAAGCCGGGCGCAGATCGCACCTTATAAGGCAGCGGGACGGCAGCCAGGGAGCAGGATCAGGAGGGAGCGATAAGGGCAGGGTGGGGCTGGAGGAGAGGAAGCAGGAGCGTGGGTCTTCCCCTCAGCCAGGGCAGGGGGCCGAGAACGGAGATACCAATCGGGTCTGCAGGACGGGTCTGGACACAGCCGATGGTTGTGAAACACGGGCGATCCCCTGGGGAAGGGATCTGTCCCTGGCTGCGCTGAGGTCACCGGGCCGGTGCCACCCCAGCAGGGCCAAGAGTGAGGCAGCCGAGCACGGAGCAGTGCAGGGTCGGGCCGGCTGTGGAGAGCTGGGATTGTTCTGCTGGAATGCCAGCAATCCCGCAGCGGGGCAGCTGTCCCTCCCAGGCACGCCGGGGGCCACTCGCCCCTCTCTGAGCACACAGCATGGACACAGCATGCCAGGAGCTCCTTCCCTCCAGGAGAGCCGGGAAGCTGCCGACTCTTTGCACCGCCTGGACAGAGCACCACGGCGAGAAGAAGGGAAATGAGCTTCCCTCGGCATTTTCAGGGAGGAGAGGGCCGCAGGAGGGCAGCCAAAGGGCTGGGCTCCAGGCAGAGGCTCTGTCCACCCGCAGCCCCCAAGCGGGACAGCCACAGGGCCAGAGCCTTCCTGCCAGCAACATCCTGCTGCATCCCACTACCCACGGACACCTCAGCAGCCCTGCAGCCACGGGGCATTGCTGCGAGGGTCCCCGGCACCCCTCTGCACCAGCCCCACGGCTCACACCCCCAGGCCCAGGAGATTCACATGTCGGGAGCCCTGCAGCAGCACAAAGGCGGCTCTCTCCTCGCTGTGGGAATTCGCAGCTGAGCGCTCGGCAGGGACAAAGGGATTTCACAGGCACATCCCCAGCCGGCGGCCGGCCTCCCTCCCCCCGGCGTCCCCGCTTCCTGTCACAGTAGCACCAGACCTCGGGGGCGCAGCAGCAAACAAACACCCAGCGCCGGATTCTGGGAATGGGGCCAGAGCATTCCCGGGACAGGCCACGCTCCGGCAAGCCAGAGGGCTCCTGCTTCACCCCAGCAGCTCCCGGGCAGGGGGAGGCAGCAGCCCCCCGGCTCTGCCACCGCAGCCCGAGGCGAGCACGGGGATTGCAGGGCAGCCTCCTGCTCCACGCCAGGAACAGTGGCTACTTCGAAGGGGGACATGAGCAGTCCCCACGGCCACAAGGCTCACTGGATGCTGGCGCTGGGCTGAAGGTCAACGCGGCCCCCCAGGCTCCAGCCACGCCAATGTCCCTGCCCTTCACCCGCCCCCCCACCCTCTGCCGGGCTCAACTTTCCCATTCAGCTGCCTCTCTCCCGCAGTGAAAACAAACACACCAGAGATAAGGGCCGTATTGGCAGAGTCCAGGGAGCAAAGTCCCCTCAGTGAGACTAGGGCTGCCTACCCAAGCCAAGGGCACAGCAGATGTGGGAAACTGCTCTTCTGGCTCCCCGTTCCAGGGGCACATGAGCTACTCCAGAGTAGTACCCTGCAAGTGCTGCTGGCTGTGCCTGAGCAGAGAGGCCACAGTCTGGTGGCCAGCATTCCCAGCATGATTAGAGGCAGCCTCCCTTTATCAGGCCACAGGTACAAGCACCTGCAGCTACCTGTGCCAGCCCAGCACCTGGACACACGGATTTGGGACCCTTCCCGGGCATAGCGCCCATCCCACAGCCCTCTTCCCAAGGAAGCCCACTTGAGATCATTTCCTGTCCCACACCTGCAGCCCCAGGAACCAGTCCTGGCTTCCAGGCCGTGCTCCAACCAGGGAACAAAGGAGCAGGGCCTGGAAGCACAGGGGAATCTCACCAGACCTGCACCACTGGGGGCAGCCAGCACTATCTGCCTTTCCAGCAAGAGCAAGCCACCAAGGAACCATGACCAGGAGTGGGGAGAAGGGCAGGAGACAGGGCCCCCCAGCCTTCCCAGCAACCCCACATGGAGCCTCCCCACCAAAAGGGTACCCAGGCACCCCTGAGGCAAACAGGGCACCCCTCCCTCTTCCAGAGGAGACACCCTCCCCTCCCCACGCTGAGCAAACAGGTGAAGTAGCATTTGGTGAGGGAGTGGCCAGGAGGGAATTGCCGAGATTAAGCCCAGCGGGGCGGAGGGAGTGGCCCAAGGAGGAGTGGGACCCCCTGCCCCCCCCTCGCCCCAGCCAGCCCGGACTCCCCGAGCAGGTAAGGCGGCCGCGGGCTGAGTCAGAGCACAAACCACGCGGGGCTGGGCTGAACGCCCCGGCTCCAGCTCCGCTGGCTCGGCATGACCTCATCAGGTGCCCGGCTCTCTAATTGCACGCGTGCGTCTGCTGGAGATGGCTCCGAGGGCCCTGCCAAGAGCAGTAATGAATGGGTGAAGGAAAGCCACTGGAGAAGCATCAGGCAGGAGCCAGAGAGTGAATCACGGCTGGAGGTGGGGAACGGGGGTGCTGCAGCAGGGTGACAGCAAGTCCCCAGAGCGCTCTAAGGCCCCATACGGTGCACACAGGTTGGCAGGAGCCAGCACTCACACAGAGCAGCAAGGGACAAACAGGACAGAGGGCCAGCAGGACTCCATCCTACCCCAGCCCCCTGGCCAAACTGTTTGCACCCCCATCTCTCTCACTGAGAAGCACCTTCCCAGGCTCCTGTGCGAGCCGAAGGGAAGGAAACCTGCGCTTCCTGGTCAGACGGGAGATGACATCGTGGCTTCCCTTTCCTGCAAGTTTCTAAACACGACGTCCTGCCAAGAGCCACTCCCCACTGCCCCTGGCTGGCATGCAGATGATTGGAACCAGGCTGGGAATGCCAGGCATGGGCACCACCACCAGCCCAGTCTCAGCCAGCTGTGCCAGCCTGGAGGTCAGCATGGCTCACCCAGGAGACCAGATGCCTGGCCTTCCAGCTTGCTGGAAGCAGTCTGCCTCCAGGGTTCCTCACCCATAGTGCTATCACATTCCTGTTCAGGGCTCAGAGCATCCTATGAGGAGAGGGTGGAAGATGTTGCTTTCCAAACCCATGAGGCTCTGGCTGTGCTTGTTATGCCCCAGAGATGGGTTGGTTCTCTGCAGAGCTACAGCAGCACCAGCACCACAACACCAGTTCAACATCTGCCCCCTAAGCCAGCCCTCCAGCCTCCCTCACACACCCCATCTCCTTGTGTGCAAAACTCCCCTAGAGCTCCCTGACACTGTGGGACTCCCAAGGCTCCTGATGGCAGGACAGGCCACTCCTGAGAAGCCAAATATGAGTCCTCTCAGAGCTCTCATTCCTGCCAGAGCTTTGCTCTGCAGGCCCATCCACCTGCCCTTCACAGGGCGGCTCCTCTTGCTGCTGAAAGGAGAATGGAGAAGGGAAGTGAGTGGTTTTCCACCACAGCCAGCTGCTGGGGACAGACCCTGGGCAGAGATCAGACAAGAACAGGTGGCTCTGTCACACCAATGTGTCCTGGAAGTAAAAGCAGGCAGAAAAGAGAAGAGAGATTCAGGATGACACAGCCAACCTGGAGAAGGCAGGCTCCCCACATGAGAGAATATTTCTCCCAGAAACACCCTGGGCTCTCACCTCCTCCCCCTCAGACCCCAGTGAGCAGGAGGGGGACAGCACTCTCCCCCTGGAGCGAGCCGGCCTGCCCGCAGCCAAGCCAAGCATGGCAAGCAGCAGCCCGGCGTGCAGCAACACGCTCGCAGGAATGTGTTACTCCACTGGGCAAGGGGCCTGCCAGCAGCATGCAAACACCCCCGGTGACCCACCCTTCCAGGTCGGAAAAACTCGTCTTTGCAGTTCCACACACTCACTCCCTCCCTCCCTCCCACCCACAGCAGATACCCACATGCAGCCCAGCACCACCACCTCCCCTTCCCGACTGGGAGCACCAGGAAGCAGCTGAGAGAGCCAGGGCTCTTCTCGGAACAGAGCAGCCCCAGCGCCACACGAGATGGGGTGAGAGGAAAACGCATCGTCAGGGGACAGCGAGACGCCTTCCTCCTTCTGAACTGGGCGGGAACCAGTTCCCCATATTCATCCAGTCCAAGGCCATCCAACTCTCACACATGGGGCCACCTTTCTCTCTCCCCCAGGTAACCACTCTCCCATACAGGAGGTGCTTTCACAGTTGAAAAAGCTGTGTGGGAAAAGAGAAGAGAGCTGCCCTCCCACTACCCACTCCTTCAAGCTCTGGCTGCTTTCTCCCCATGCCTGGTACCCACAGCCCAGCCCTCAGGGACCCAGCAGTGACAGGTACAGCTCAGGTGTGCCCAGGAGGGCCAGTGAACTTTGAGCAGCATTTGCTGTGACCAGGGCCAACGCCCAGAGGAACAGGAGCAGTCAGGGCCAGGATGGAGGTACAGGAACAGCTCCTGCCCTCACACACATGAGCCCAGCACGCTGCTGCCACCAACCCCAGCCCACCCAGCGACATCATACAAGCCCTGGAGCTGCAGATGTTTCCAGAGCACCACCACACCAGCCAGGCTATAGGAGAGCTCTTCCCAGGGCTTGGACCCCACCTCAATTTACCTGGACCCTTCCCTGTTTGTGCTGGAAAACCAGGCACACCTGGACAAGCACCCCACCAAGACTGGTACCACAGCAGAAATTCCCTATCCCATCAGCACAAACATCTAGGCAAAGACCTGCTAGAATTAAAATCGGGTAAGCGTGGCTCAGGTCCTCGGGCCTGCACTGGCACAAGCATTCTTGCAGTGGGTAAGAGCTCTGCAGTGCAAAGTCACCATGGACCTGCAGCATGAGGTTAGGGACACTGGCACAAGTTCCTGGGCATCCAACACTCCTGTCAGCAGCCCCTGGCAGGGAAACACATCTCCCTCAAGGCAGCAGGAGCTGGCGTGGAGGGCTGGGCAGCAGGGATCAGTTGTTCTCACCTCAGTCCAAGGTCCATACACAGCAGACGTTCCACTGCCAACCTCTGATCAGCAGCTGCTCTGGGCTGGGAAGAGCAGATGAAAGCAGAGGTGACAGGCACCCTGGTTAAGGGTTGGCCCATCCTGGCACCATGCCTGGCAGCTTGTGCTCCTTAGTCATTGGTTTGCCCCCCCACACCCAGCAGAGCCACCTCATCTCACCCCTCCTTGTACAGGCCACGATAAGGAAGCAGTATTCCTCACAGGGAAAAGTTTCTTCCTCCACAGGCAAAGGGAAACAGGAGGATCACACCTCACCACTGCCACCCAAAGCCCCTCAACAGGCTGAGGGTACACAGGAACATAACAGAGCACATTAATCCAGAGGTCAGACCCTGCATGCAGCAGACACCAGACAGGGCACAGGGACAGGCACTCCTGTGCCAAACCAACACCAGCAACCTTCCAGGAGGGAAGGAAGGCAGATTAGCAACAAGCACAAGACAGGCAGGAGCTGGATGGACTCATCAGCCTGCTGCTGGGGGTTTCCAGCAAAAGAACTGGCTCTAAGAAACTATTTCCTCCCCCAAACAGCCTCCTCGGATGATATAAAGCAAAGAGGAGGTTGTGGCCACCTCGGAGAACTCGAGGACTTTGGTCGAGAGCCCGTAAATCCAACCCCTTTCCGACAGCCTAGTGCTGAGGCACATTCCTGAACTCCGTGCCAGAGGACAACCTCCTCCGCCGGCCAAGCCCTGTGTCACACACGAAGGAGTGCCTCAATCGCCCAGGTTCGGATTTAGTCATCACATCCAAGCAGCACCTGCTATCTTCTATTGACCCACACCAGCTCCGGGTTCCGCTTCTCTGTCAGCGAGGTAGGGATGGGACACAGCCACGGCGCTGCAGAAACACGGTGCTCAGAGCCAGGAGAGCTCTGTACTTCCCTGGAGACAGCATCACCACAGTCTTGGGAAAGGGCTCTGTCCTTGCCAGCAGTAAATGAGAGACAGTTATGAGGGGTTGTTGGGAAGGGAAACCAAGAGCTTTACCCAGCACTCTCCCCCTAAGGCCACAGACACTGGTAAGCTATTTCGAGAAGCCAATAGCCTTCCAGGCACGATCCAAGCCACACTATTATTTTCTGGATGTCCTAAAGCCACCTCCACAGCAGATACAATGGGCCAAGGTCTTATCTCCGTGCCAGAGGCTGGAGGAGGGAAGAGATGAGAGGCAATTCAGGGACAGACGCCGGCTCCGCGGTCTGGGCTGGACCATTCATCTGACTCCCAGCCCATCTTTAGGGAAGGGATGGCCTCAAGGGCTCCTCAACCACAACCATCAAGCCCTGACCTCCGCGTCGGAAGGGAGGAGGCTCACCCCTCTGCGGCAGCCCAGGCAAGCCCAGCACGCTCCACTGAGCGAGCGCTTTCATCCTCCCACCGCTTCCAGGAAGGTTCCGCGAGAGATTCCAGCAGCGTTGCATACAGCAAAGGACAGTCCTCTGCACACTCAAGAGTCCAGCCAAACTCAGCCAAGGGGAACAGCAGACCCTTAAAAACTGCTTCTTTGCTGTTTACAGAGCACGAGCAAACACCAGCAGGTAAAGAACCTGCCTCAAGAAAGCCCTGGGAGCAGGATGGAGCAGACAAGGTAACTCTGGGGAAGACAACTGACAATCTTCCCGGTGGACGCTGCCCTGCTCCATTGGCAGGAGCCACAGCAGAGGCAAGAGCCTGGGAGTCACCAGCCAGCTGCTGACCCCACCTTGCCACATCCAAGAGAGAGGGCACAGAAGTGACAACTTTGAACCCTAGCTGTGGGCATGGCTTAGAGGATCCCAGCACACCTGCAAAGCTGAGGACAAGCTCGATTCTCCACACCAAAGACCTGGGCAGTCAAGTCCAAAAGCATCTGTGCAGCACACAGAGAGCATTGATGGAACCACAGGTAGCTGCAGTTCAATACATCACAAGGCTTCATGTGCTCAGCTGCTCCTTTCTGGCTCACCAGGAGCTGGGCAGAAGACAGGGTGGCACAACTCTGGGAAAAGAGCCTCCAGCTCCTGCTGGTCACAGGACAGGCCAAGCCCCCCATAGTTACCGGCTCCCTGGAAGGGCAAGGGCACGGAGCCCTTGGAGAGAGAGGGAGGCACTCCAGGAGGTCCACCCCTCTCTCCAACAATCAGAGGAAGCTTTGTTGTCCAAGCTCCCTCGCCCAAAGCCATAACGGAGGTGCCCCACCTCCCTTTTGCCAGCCTGCGGGTGCCTCGCAGATGCCAGCAGCCCTCATGACTGAAAGGCACCCAAACTTTCTCACCCAAGCTAAGTCTCCTCTCTGCAGCGCTCCGAGGAGGCATAGGAATGCCCACGGTGCAGGGGAAGGTCACTGGGGAAGACACAAGGAGCGCTGGGCAGGGGGGAGGCAGCTAGGCTGTCGCTAAATGACAGTGTGGCCAATGGAGACTCAGAACGAACCGGCGGCTGAGCAGACCCCCGAGACCGGCTCCGGGACCGTCCTGACTCCTCGGGAAGCGTTTCGGTGTCGCTTGTGAGCTCGAGCGGACGGGCCTGTCGGGCTGTTTTGAAGCTCAGAGCGATTCCATTAGGAGGAGCCGCAGCCCCACCCGCACACTTGACCCCCCCGGGCACACCGGCCCCTTCCCCGCCAGAACAAAGGCGCAGACGAATGACACACCGGGCGACGAGCTCCAGCGCAGACCGGCAAAGCCGAACGGGGCGGCTGGACGCAGAGCCGGAGAGCCGGACCGTGCCTCGGCCGAGACCTGGCGGGGGGGACCCAGCCCCGCTCCCCGCCCGAGGGCGGGGGGGGCCCGCCGGTGCCGGCCGCGGGAAGCTGGCACACGGGCCGCCTTTGTTCCGGGCAGGGCGAGCGGCGGCGGCCCGGGCGGGGAGCGGGGCGGCCGCCCGGCCCAGCCGCCTTTGTGTCGCTCCCCGCGGGCTCCCGGGCGCCGCCAGCGCCCCCGCCAGGGCCGGGCCCCGCCACCCCATCGGTCCCGCGGGGCGCGGCCGAGGCTGGCACGGGCTCTCGGGCAGGACGGGGCTCTCGGGCAGGACGGGGCTCCCGGGCCCCGGTACGGACCGGCCCCGGCAGGAGAGCGCGGCCAAGCCCCGATCCGGCCCCGCCGGGCGAGGACCGGCTCGGCCCGCCCCACCGCCGCCGCGGGGGCGTGCGGCGCCCGGCAGGCGCCGGCCCGCACCGGCTCCGCTCCCTCCCCTCTGCCCCCTGAGCGGCGGCACGGACGCCGCGGTCGGGACTCACCGTGGCCGGGCTCCTCGGCGGACGGGCGAGGGGGGGCGGTCCCGCCCCGCGGCGGCGGCACTGCCGCCCGGCCCGCTCCGCTCCGCGGGTCCCGCCGCGGCGGCGAGGCGAGAGGCGAGGCGGGCGCCCGGTGTGGCGGCGGCGCGGGTCAGGCCGGGTTCCGCCGGGCGGCGCGGGGCGCTGCGTGCGGAGCGCGGGGTCGGTCGGCTCCCGCCGTGCGCCCGCGCCGCTCCCGCACCTAAAATGGAAGTTGGTCCGGCGGGCGGGGCGGGGCGGGCGCGGGGCCGCCCCCGGCGTCAGCAGCCTCGACAAGGACGGGCGGGACCGGGGCGGGGCTGGGACTGCCGTCCCGGTCGGGTCTGTCCCCAGAACCTTGTGTCCCCCGCGTGCACCTTCCCCGTGGCATCTACCCCACGGCGAAAATTCTCCAAACCGGGATCTACCCTGAGATGGGCTCCAGCTTGGGACCATGCCGCCCGGGAGCAGACCAGCTCCTCCTCAAGGTCCGGGTGTGCCCCGGCATGGTGCGGCAAGGGGCTCTCTGGGGCACCCCGGGGTAGAGCCTCCTCCGGCCTGTCCCTCTGGAGCGGCGGGAAAACAGGTTACCCTGTGCAGGGTGCAAATTGCCCATAAGCAGGATTCCATGGCAGGATGGGCAGTACGTACCCAGGAGGTCACCCGGTCCCCTCTGCGTCCCCTCTGTGGCGGGCCCGCAGCCACAGCTCATCCTCAGTGCTGGAGAGGTTCCCCTTCCTTGGCAGGCAAGGAACTAACGCCGGGCCAGCCCACCGCGTGTTCCGGGCTGCTCACCTGGGACAAGTCCAGGTGCCCCGAAGGTGACAATTTTCTGCCTGGTGTGCACAGGGGAGAACCCTGCGTGCTCCTGACTGCCAAACTCTTAGTGAGATAATGACAGAGGAAAAGCAAAGCGTTGAGGACGGTTTTGGGTGGGACAGGTGATTCCTGGGGTAAGTATGCACTGGGAGGTGGGGAGGATGCGATAGCTGCCTGTGGATGGAGGTGTGAGGGAGGTGATCCTGAGCTGGGTGGGGTTACTAAAGGTGCTGCAGGAAGGTGTAATGAGGCGAAATGGGATTTGATGCATACAAAGGGCGCATCTGGGGAGATGATCAGGGCGTGGGACCCCCAAACCCTCCCTGATGTTTGGTTTGTAAAATACGCCATCCAACCAGCTGGCAGCAGAGGGAGAGCTGGTCCACTCTTGCCAGGGAAGAGAGGGTCTCTCCTTTCCACAGCAGGCTAGTGAGACCTTCTCTCTGCATCCCTTCATCCTCATGGTCACCCTAAACAAGCAAGTTGGATCCCCTCTCAACCTTGTACCTCGAGTGAGAACTGCTCCCAGATTAGAAATAATCCCCATCTGCCTTTCCTTCCTCTTGGCCCACACAAGGAGGAAGGTGGATGCATTCCCTCAGCCTCAGGGAAAAGGAGGGAGAAGAGGAGCTCTCAAAAAAGAAGAGTCTCACCCACCTGACACCTCCCAAAGGACAGCTCTCCTTCAGGAAAAAGACACCAGAAACACCTTGCTCTTCCATCCCAGTGACATATCCTTCGAGGCCTCTGCCTGGGCAGTTGGGGCAGCAGGGGCTCAGAGGGTCATGCGTGGTCCTGGCACAGTCACACCCTCCCTCTGCCCTCTTCAAAGACTAAAGGTGCTCTTACAAACACAGCTCTGATGCCAGACGAGTGCCTCCTGTCCTCAGGATGGAGCTGCACAGGGTTTATCCAGGCACCAGCCCTGCCCCAGCCCTGCCCTAGCCCTGCCTCAGCAGCTGGAACACCCAGCAGCACATGCTTACTTTGGAAGGCAGGCTGGACCCTGATCCTCCAGCTTCAGCTCACTCTGCAGCAGATCACACTCTTGTTTCACTACAACTCCTGGGGCAGAGGAGTCTGTCCCACTGCGTCCTGGGAAGAGATGTGATTCAAGCATGAGAAAGTTTCCCCTCTTTTACAGTAATTGCTTGTAATAACATCTTGCACATCCCCTTTCATCCTAGAGCTGATGCCTTTCCCAGATGAGACACGCAGAAGTGCAGCTGCCACCGGAACAGAGCAAGACAATTTGTTTACAAGGCAGGCCCGTGCTCTCGGCGGCCGAGGGCAGGAGGAAGGGGAGGCTGCTGTCTCCGGGTTGGCGCAGGCAGCTCAGGGGGATGGCCTGCATTGTTCCAGGTCAGGATAACAAGGCCCTTCCGCAGCCCCTTTCCTATGGGAATCCCGACAGGTTGTTGTCCCTCCCTGCACGAGGGGAAGTGTGGCACCAGGGGGATGAAGGGACTCATCCGTCCGACGCCAGCGCTGAAGGGGGAGAAGGAGGGAAACGGGGCCTGATGGAGCTTTACAGCTCCAACTGGGAGATGCCAGGCCACAAAGCTCTTTCACAGGCTCTTCCATGCCCACAGACCATCCTGCTTTCAGCCTGGCTGCATCCCATCGTGCCCTCAGACTGTCAAATTCCTGCCACATCTTTTGCCCAAATGTGCGGGTGACTGAAGCGTGCACAGTAATCTCCCTCCCTCCCAGACCCACAAGGATCTATTGCCACTTACAGTCTTTCCTTCTTCTCTCCTTTCCCAGCCTCAGGTCTTGCCTTCATCCATGCCTTTTGCCACTTTTCAGGGTCCAAGGTCCCTCTGGAGAGCAGGGACTCAGAGGCAAGTCCTGCCCTGCAACACAGGCAGAGGGGACATAGCTGAAAATGATCCTGGCTATGAGACTTGAGATGGGAATTTCCTTTCTCTTACAGAAACTGGCACAGAAACTGCTGATTTGAGGGCTTGGGAGACACTGGAAAGATGGGATTTTTCCTGTGAGGAGGCCTCTTTTCCTATCAATAGCAGAGGGAGCCTGAACAGCCAGCATAGTTTAGGCCTTGCCTTCCCCTCTGCAGTGAATCCCACCAGGAGATAAGCCCCGCTGGACATTCCCAACCCTCTGAGTCACTCAGGGCTGTGCCCACCCATGCACCAAGGGCCAAGGACACTGGCTGTGCTGCAGGTCTGCAGCCTCTGAACACCTGAAAGTGGACAGAAAGATTCAGGGTCCGACATATTTCGCAGTGAAAACTGCAGTCCCATACTTTTTTCCAGGAAAATCTGGCAGCAGAAATGGAGTTTAGAGAGAGAGGTCAATGGGACAAAAGGCTGCTGGTGATTTTTTCACTCTGTGTTATTTGGCTTTGAATACTAGTAAAAATGACACTCATAAAAGGCCTCTTGTGTACCTAGAATGGGAGTGGCTGCTGGGATGCCAATTCGAGTATCAGTGAATTCTAAGGGCAGATGAGGCCACTGGTGGTGGTGGGGGAGCAGCGCTGCAGCTGTTGGGGTACAGTGGAGTGGAAGCTTTGCCTGACAGGGATTAGTGTTGAAACATTAAAACCCCAGCACTGCTCGCTGTGGAATGGGGCTCCCCCTGTCCCACTGTGTGTCGCAGGGCACCCCATGGCATCTGGATCCATGCACTCCCAGTGAGGTCAGGCTTTCCAGGCAACAACTCCGATCATTGTAATTCCAAAGGATTGCAAGGGGTGGGGGAGGAAACATCTCTATTTTCCTTCTATTTTTATGAACATATGATAGCACTTTGATATGAAATGACTTGTTTTGCTGCATCCCCTGGTATTCCGGGCTGGGCTCCAAGCCACCCGGGGGCAGTGACAGACTGCCAGTGACCTCAAAGGCCGCTGGCCCAGGCCCTGCACCAGCCACTTTCCTCCTTGGTTTGTGTCCATTTTGCACGCAGCAAAAACAGAGAAGAAAAACCACCCTCACATGTCCAACCAGATGAAAATCCCTCTGCAAGACCACATTTGAAGACTCTGTAGATTTAAACTCTATGGCGACATTCAGGCTCCTGTCCTTCTGCAGCTCCTGAAACTTCCACCCACTTGGGTTGTTTGTAGGAACAGCCACTGTCTCCAGGCGATGAGGATGGATTATAATCTTTGTTCGCGTATGTGGAGTGACTGACGCAGATGTCTGTACAATGGGTGCTTTATAAAGTGGTAAAATACTTTCAAACTAAGTGGGCAGCATCACTTGCTTGAAGCATGGCTTCCAAAGCACCACCAATTCTCCCCTTCAGAATCCTGGGGCATGAAAACACACAAGGACACAGCCGAGTCTGAAAATCCAAACCAAGGTGCATCGCTGGGCTCTGAGCTCTTGAACCCAGAGCTGCTCCAGACACAAAGTGCTACAGACATCACCTTTCCCATTATCGACCTCGTGTTCTTCGGTGCTGCCGCTGCAGCGACCACGAGCAGCCCCGGCCGGGCTGTCGCGCCACGGCCCGACGAGGACGAGGGAGCGATGAGGGGCAGCCCAGGCGGCCACACCCAAGGCTGCGCTCAGCGCAGGCGCCATCACACGTCAAAACACGAGCCGCGACTCCAGCGCCTGGGCAGAGCAGGGGCACCGCGGCTGGGGGAGGGCTGCGGGAAGGGGTCGGTGACAGCAGGCGGGTTTGCGCCGAGCAGCGGTCCCGGTGCCCCTCGGTGCCGCCATCCCGGCGCTGTTCCCGCCGCGCCGCCATTAGCTGCCGCGCTGCGAGCGGTGGCGGGCGGGACAATGGGCGGGGCGAGGCCGCCGCGCCACGTGAGGCCGCGGGTGCGAGGCGAGGCCGCGCAGGGCCCCGATCCCGGTCACCGCCCCTCGCGTCCGCACCGCGGGCTCGGGGCGCACCCCCGGGGCGCCTCGGCCGCGGCCGCTCTCGGCAGGTACGCGGCGGGCCCGGGGCGGGCGGCGGGGGCCGGGGCGCCTCAGCCTGCGGCCGCCTCACAGCGCCCGCTGTGGCGCCCCCTGGCGGGCGCGCGGAGCGCAGTGCGGCGGGGCCGGAGGGGGGTCGGGGGGACAGCGCGGCGCTACCGGGCCGGGCATGAGCACACGGGGCTCTGCAAACACCGGCCCCAGCACATCCCCGCTCCAAACCGTTTGGGGCAGCCCGAAGAGAGCAGACAGGCGCTGGTTGCCGAGCGCCCAGCACGCCGCTGTGTGTCCCTGCAGGACGCCCATGGCTTCTCCCCCAGCCGCCCCGCAGCTGCTGTACCGCAGCACCCGCCTGCTGCGCGCGGCCTTCCAGCACCTCCACCAGCAGCAGCAGCGAGCCGACGTCTTCTGCGATGTGGTCCTGTGGGCTGAGGGTGAGTGGGCAGCATTGCCGAGGGAGGGGCCAGCGCCTGGGGAGCTGAGGGCAGGGTCTCTGGATCGCGCTCGGAAGGACTGGGGGGAGCAGGAAGGGCTGCAGGGCGGTGACGGCCACTGTTGCTTTGCAGGCGAGGCAGTGGTGGCCCACTGCAGTGTTCTCTCCGTCTGCAGCCCTTTCTTCATGGAGCAGCTGGGCCGGGAGCTGCCCCCCCGGGGCTGCAGGGTGGTGCTGGAGCTGGCGGGGCTGAAAATCGGGGTGCTGCGCAAGCTGGTGCACTTCTTCTACACTGCCGAGCTGGAGGTCACGCAGGAGGAGGTGCACGAGGTGCTGGCAGCTGCCCGCCGCCTCCGTGTCACCGAGCTCGAGTCGCTGCAGCTCTGGGGAGGACGCCTGGTGAGACTGGGACCCCGGCGGCAGCTCGACCGCTCCTGCCTGCATTCCACTCAGGAAGTCTCCCCCATGGTGGCACATGACACAGCCGAGCCTGGCAGTGCCAGCTCTGGGGTGTCCCCCCAGAGGCAGTCACGCTCTCTGGAGCACGCACACCCCAGCCCCATCGGGCGGATGAGGCTGCGGAAGGTGCAGAGCTGGGGGTGCTGGGAAGTGGTGCGGGATGTGCAGCCACCCTCTGTGCCTCCACCAGTGCCAGTGGGTGATGTGGGGGTGACAGAAGCACAGCCCCCCCAGGATGTGGCTGCACAGGAGCAGGTGAGTGAATGCCCCCCACCCCAGCAGCCCCCCAGTGCGAATGGGATGCAGCAACATGGCGACTCACCTGTGTCCCAGCAAGAAGTACCCCGAGGGACCCCTGGAAGTGACACTGAGGAGGAGGTGGATGTGGGGACAGGGGAGCTGTTCCTGGCCCCTGGCACAGTCTGCCTCTGGCCCTGTCCCTCATCTGAGTCAGAAGAGGAGGTGGATGTCCTCACCTAGGGGGGGCTGGCTCTGTGTCTCCAACCACCACTGCCTGCACCCCTTAGACTGTGTGTGCTTGGAATAAAGGGCTGGAGCTATGCTGTGGAGTACTAAACTTTATTGGAGACTGGGGGGACAGTAGGGTGTGGAGGGAGCCAGGGGTCTGGCAGTGGCAGAGCTGCAACATCAGAAACGGGACTGGGGCTGGCAGGTGCCCCCCACTTGGTCTCGCCTCTTCATGGACGCTCGTGACACCTGCGCTGGTCCTGGCTCGGCTGTGGAGAGAGGAAAGTTGGTCCCTGCCGGTCCCATCCCTGTCCCATCCCATCACAGCCCCATCCCCGCTCACCTGGCCTCTATGCCAAGCTGCTCTTCAGGGCTTCCACTACGGTCTCTGGCTGGGGGAACTTCAGCTTGCGGGGCGGCCCCTTCCCGATACCGCTCCACAGCTCCACGGCTGCAGAGATACGGGATTATGGGATCAGGGGTGCCGGGGAGCCCCCACCACCCCCCAGCCCAGCACCTACTGCTGCCGTCCTCCTTCACCAGGGACACCTCGAAGCTGTTCCTGCGCGGCGGCCGGGGGTTGATGTCCACGGGGAGGTGGGCCATGGCCCCGCGCAGGGCCTCGCTCACCGCCGCCGCGTTGCGCCCGAACACGCGTCAGCTCTTGCTGCGGGGACACGGCGGTCAGCGGCCCGCGGGGCACCCAAGGCCTTCACACCACCCCCGGCACCTCGGCTGCTCACCAGTGCTCGATGACCACACGGGGGCCGATGTCCCCGGCGCTGCCCTCGTCTTGGGGCTGGCCCCGCGCTCGCTTCTGCGGGGCTCCCGCTGTCTCCGGTGCCTCGGCCGTCGCCGGCTTCTGGGCTCCGCGCTTCCTCCCGCGGGGAGCCATCCTAGGAGAGCTCAAGCGCTGGAGCCCACGCCGGGGCAGGAAGGGGGCTCCAGAAATGCCACTCTGGGATGAGAAGGGATCTCGGATCCCCCGCTGTCGTGGAAGTGAAAGGTGGGTCTTTATGGGGACACTGCTGTGGGAGAGGGCCAGGAAGAGCCCGTCCACGGCCATGCGCCTTTGGGGGAAATAAGGGTCCCCGCTGGCATGCTGCTGTGGAGGGCGGGAAGCGGCTCCCCAGGTGTGTGGCTAGGGAGAGTAGGGAAGCGGGGCCCTGGGGAAGGGAGGGGACAAACGCGGGACCCGGAGCGCCCGCGCCGCCTACCTGCCGCTGGCCACGTGCCGGGAGCGCGCACCGCCGGGAGCGGGCAGGAAGGGGCGGGGCCGAGAGAGGCACCGCAGCCCCCAGTGGGCTCGAGTTCCGCCCGCCCCGCCCCGGCCAATCAGGGCGCGGGAGCTCCGCATGGCCCCGCCCCCCGGCAAGCCCCGCCCCCAAACGCGGTCCGGGATGGGGGACACGGACACGGACACGGGCACGGCACAGACCGTTTATTGTCAGCGATGGATGAGAGCGAGCATTAACCGAGGCGGGGCCCCTCCTACCGCCCTGCCCGCACGGGGCCGGGGGGCACCGCTGCTTTCCCGGGGCTCAGCCGGGACAAGTCCCCACGGAGAGCGGCTCCGGGCAGGGCCGGGCGGGCCCGCGGGGCCGGTGCCACCAGGGTGATGGTGACATAGTGATGGGCGACAGTACAGGGCAGCTTCTACTTGTCCTTCTTGGTCTCCTCCTCAGGGGCAGCCGCTGGCACGGCGGGGGGCTCCTCAGGCCCCTCCTCCCGCGGCTTGGACTGCTTCTTGGCCTTCTGGTAGAGCTCGTTGAGGTTGAACTCCCGGATCACATTCTCCTGTTGTCAAGAGGTAACATCAGCATCACTGGGACCTCGTGCTCCCCCCTTCTTCCCAGGCACAGGCTGGGCCGGGGAACAGAAGACTGGAGGGTCCCACCCACCTCAGAGAAGGTCCAGGACACAGCCCGGCCCTTCTTGTCGATCTGCGGTCGCCGCATGATCTCCGTCCCCCCCTGGAAGAGGATGAGGGTGGGCAGCTGCTTGGTGAGAGGCGAGGTGCTGACCTTGTATCTGTGTCAGGACAAGCCAACAGTGACCCTCAGGCAGCCTGAGGGGGCTGGAGGGTCACAGGGACTGCCCCAGAGAGGGCCCTGCTTGCCCAGGCTGTGCTCCCCACACCTGGTGCTGACGTCCGTGTACCGGCCAACATCCACCTTCCCAAACTGGAGTCCTGAGCAGTTGTACCTGGGCAGGATGGGGACATGTGGCTGTGAGGGACACAGAGGACCACAGGACCCATTACCCACCAAGATCTCAGTGGGTGCCACTCACTTGAGAGAGAGGTCGGCGAAGATGGGGGCAAAGGACTGGCACTCACTGGACCAGTTGGCAAAGAACTCAACAATCCACGTTACCCGCTTGTCCCTCTCCAGCTCCTCCTGCCACAGGGGCATGGGGTTAGAGGGTGGTGGGCAGAGCCCCCCAAAACCCCCAGGGCTGGGGAAATACTCACATCGATGGTCTTGTCACTGAAATACTTGATGTATTCAGGGCCCATGTAAAGGGGTGGCTTGCAGGTCATCAGGAACACTGCAATGACAACACCCTGAGTCCCCCAGTGCCAGAAGAGCCAGGCTGGGCCTGGGACAGAGCTCCTCCAGCCCAGAGCAGCGAGGGGGGGCCAGGACAAGGCAAATCTAGGGCAGGAAGACATCCAGGCTCACCTATGCAGAGTGTGAGGT
This sequence comes from Erithacus rubecula, assembly GCF_903797595.1. Taxonomy (NCBI): domain Eukaryota; kingdom Metazoa; phylum Chordata; class Aves; order Passeriformes; family Muscicapidae; genus Erithacus; species Erithacus rubecula. The sequence goes on from NC_136688.1 coordinate 9,859,889, forward strand.
AGAGCAGTCCCATGCGGATGTCAAGGCGGAAGAACAGGATGGCATTTGCCACTTTGCTGAACATGAAGATATTCCCTATGTGCTGCTCCACGGTGACTGCAATGCAGAGACAGGAATAAGGGATGGTGCCAGATTCCCCCAGAAGGCTGGGGGTAACCTCAGGAAGGGCTGGATCTGGTGCTCCAGACACCATCCCACCCAGCTCCTTGAAGGAGGCTCCATAAGCAGCCCCAGCCCCCCATGTCCCCCAGACTCACTGGAGCGCCGGTTCTTCATCATGACAATGGCGCTGAGGAACATGAGGATCTCCACCTCCCTCTGGCACAGACAAGGGACAGCATGAGCTGCAAGTGTCCAGGACACCTTGGAGCCACGCCTGGCCTGGCCTGGCACAAGGAGCTGTAGCCGTGCCAGGCCCTACTGGCCCCAAAGCCCTGCAGAGATCAGAACCCCCGCCCCTCCCGGGAGAGAACAGGGAGGAGAGGGGCTGCGCCGCGGCGATGGGCTCGACCAGTGCCTTGGGGGGCATCTTGTCTGTAGGGGAACACTGCAGAGCAACCCCAGGGGCTAGCGGGCATCTCCTCTCTAAGCCGGGCTGGGGCGCTGTGTGAGCAGGAGGGGAGCCAGGACAGGGCCGGGGTGTGGGGACAGGCCCGGGAATAGGCCAGGGATGTGGGGACAACGCCGGGGACAGGCCGGGGGTGCGGGAACAGGCCGCGCTGCCTCACCCAGTCAAAGTCACAGGGGTTGCCATCCTCCCGCTGCGAGGGCAGCCCACGGCAGAGCGGCGGGACCTTGCGCACGATCAGGAATGCGGCGGCGAGCAGCGCGGAGAGCGGGTAGTAAGGCCTGGCGAGCCATCGGCAGAGTCCGGGTAGCCCCCACAGCAGCGCCAGCAGCGGCGCCACCACCGCCATCTTCCCTCCGCCCCGCTCACTGCCCTGGGGGCGGAGCTTTCCCCACCGACCAATGGCGAGCGGCGAGGCGGGCCCTCCCTGCGCCTGCGGGCCAATGAGAGGAGAGAGAGAAGCAGCCAATCAGAAAGCCGGGACAAGTCTCCCTTAGCACGGAGGGCAGGGGCGGTGCAGGGGCGGTGCTCGGCCAATGGCGGGGCGGGGCGGCCCCGCGCGGGGCACGCCGGGAACATGGAGAACTTCCCGGCGCTGTTCGGCGCGGCCGAGCCGCCGCCTGCCGCCGCTGCCGCGCTCGGATTCGGGCCCGCCAAGGCGCCCGGCGCCGGGGCCGCACCGCCGCCCGCTGCTTCGGCCACCGCGCCGCCGCCGGGCGAGGACGCGGCCCGCAAGGCCGCAGCCGGCCCCTTCTACCTGCTGCGGGAGCTACCAGGTGCGGGCGGGCCGCGGGGCGGGGCGGGTGCCGCGATCGACCAATCAGCGCGGCGAGCAGCGGCCTCGGGTGGAACTGACAGCTCCAGGAGCCAATGAGCTTTGGGGGCGGGGTCACGCTACGCGCGGTCCGCTGGGGAAGTGGGCGGCGGGGGGACCCCGGCCCGGGAATCCCGGTGCTGGGAGGGTGTAGTGGGTCCCGGGGCCTGGGCACGGCTGGGGAGTGGGCCCGGGATCCCGGTGCTGGGAGGGTGCAGGGGGCCTGGGCACGGCTGGGGAGTGGGCCCGGGATCCCGGTGCTGGGAGGGTGCAGGGGTCCCGGGGCCTGGGCGCGGCTGGGGAGAGGGCCTGGGATCCCCGTGCTGGGGGTTCCAGAGCTTGGGCACGGCTGAGGAGAAGCCCCGGGGATCTCGGTGCTGGGGAGTGCGGGGGCCTGGGGTGTCGTCGGGGCCTTTCCTCCTCCCCATCTCCTCCCGCGGCTACACAGGTACTACGGAGCTGACGGGCAGCACCAACCTGATCACACACTATAACCTGGAGCACGCCTACAACAAGTTCTGCGGGAAGAAGGTGAAGGAGAAGCTCAGCAACTTCCTCCCCGACCTGCCCGGCATGATCGACCTGCCCGGCTCCCACGACAGCAGCAGCCTGCGCTCGCTGATCGAGAAGCCGCCCATCTGTGGCAGCTCCTTCACCCCGCTCACGGGTGCCATGCTGACTGGCTTCCGCCTGCACGCCGGCCCGGTGAGCCCCGGGGCCTGGAGCCGGGGCAGGGGGAGGGGCCCGGCACGGCCTGACCAGCCCCTTTTCTCCACAGCTGCCCGAGCAGTGCCGGCTGATGCACATCCAGCCGCCTAAGAAGAAGAACAAGCACAAGCACAAACAGAGCCGCACGCAGGACCCCGTCCCCCCAGGTAAGGGCTGTCACAGCCTCCCTTCTCCCCTTCAGCACCGGCAGAGCAGCGGCTCATCCGGTGCTTCCGCTTCTGCAGAAACCCCCTCGGACTCCGACCACAAGAAGAAAAGAAGAAAAAAGAGGAAGATCCGGAGCGGAAGAGAAAGAAGAAAGAGAAGAAGAAAAAGAAGGTGAGCAGCAAGGCTAGAGTCCAGTGCTGAGCCCGTGGACCCTGAGGGGCTCTGTGAGTGACCATCCCCAGGGGGCTGCTGCTGCCTAGCAGCTCTCACAGGCTCTGTCTTTCCTCTGCAGAACCGGCACAGCCCAGAGCACCCGGGGGTGGGCAGCTCCCAGGCCAGCAGCAGCTTACGGTGAGGCCACGCCGGTGACACCCCAGGGATCCCGTGGGAACAGCCCCAGCTGACCCCAGGGACACTGGGGCTGGCCTGTGCCCCTGGCTAAGAGGACACCCCTGCAGCCCCCCCAGGACCAGGGGCACGAACTCTGTGGATGCTGACCTCAGGCTTCTGTACCTGAAGAACCTGGAGCATCAAAGCCTCTTTTTTAGTGACCTTTTAAAGCCTGCTCTGAGGAGGGGCTGGTGGCTGTGGCTGCCGTGACCCTTGGCTGTCACGGAGGAGCCCAAACCAAGGTGCCCCTGGAGCGTGCAGGGTGCCCTCCTTTGGATCTCAAACCTCACCAGCACCCACAAAACCTTCCCTGGAGCCACTTTTCCCATGCCCGGAAAATCCTTACCTTTTGTGGGAGCAAAGTTTGCCAAACGCAGCTCAAAGTGGTGCCTCCCCAAAACTGGGTCAGGCTCAGCTCCTACCAGAGCCCCTTCTCTCTCTCCCTTGGGATCAGGGGGGAAGGCCGAGACCCTGAGGATCAGAAGCCCTGGAGGAGCTTCTCCATCCCTGGACGCCAAACAAAGCACACGCACGGCCCTGGGGTGGCTCATTAAATATCCTTTTATTCCTTGTTTTTAAAATGGCTGATAATAATAAAAAACCCTGGCGTGGCTGTGCGGGGCCACGGGAGCTATTGCCGTAGAGAAAGAGTCCAGTAGTGCCGGCAGGGCTTTGGGGACGGGGAGCACGGGGCTCCTTGGCTGCGCTTTTTTGGCATGTGATGAGAAAATATTGCTTTCCGGGGATGCACCTGCCTCTTCCCCGAGCGAGCGGAAATAAAAACACCCCTGCGACAGCGAGAAACCTCCTCGGAATCATTAACAGAAATTAAAAAAGGCAACAAAACCAACAATCCCCCGACCACAGCCCCTGGGGAAAGAGAACAAAGAGCAAAAACTGCGGGTGTGGGACGCTGGGGCCTCTGCGCCAGCTCGGGCTGGGGTTGTGGGGGTGCTGCCCCCACCCTGGGCCCCCCACGGGGCTGGAGGCTGCAGACACCACAGAGCAGGGAGGGGAGTGTCCAAGGATGGGTACCCGGCACCCCCTGGCCCCTTCAGGAAGGGAACAGTGACACCCAGCACCTACCACAGCTCCTTCCATGGGTGCAGGAAGCAGCCCCACGTCCCCTCCTTTGGGGACAGGGACAAGGTGGGGGTGCCCAGGCCCTGAGCAGGGTGGTTTCTTCCTCTCTCTGGGTAAGATATATAATTTCTGCTTCTTTTCTTTTTAATATTTATATTTATATATATAGATATTTATATATACACACACCTGGTAACTCGGAAAGAGAAAAAAAATAGAATCCGTAACAATAATAATAAAAAAAAGTATTCTGGTTTAAAAACAATCCGTTCCTACCACGCCAGGCGAGCGGGTGATTGCACAAGGCCCACGAGTGGCTGGCGCAGCCGAGGCAGTGCCAGGGCTGTGGCCCCCCCCAGCCCTCCCCGAGCCCCCCGCGGGTGCCTGGGGGGCACAGGGAGGAGCAGGGGGGCCCTGCCCGGCTCTCCCGGGAGTCCACAAGTGTCTGGCAGAGGCGGGTCCCTGGGGGCCGCCGGGGAGGAGGGGAGGGGGCGGCGGCTCTGCCCCTCATACAGAGATCTCGTAGGTGGTGCCCCCCACGCCCGAGACTTTCTTGACACCTCCGCGGGTGGGGCTGCTGAGGGGCACCGACCCCGGGCCCGGCGGGGCCGAGCCCAGGCTCTTGGGCTGCCCGTTGGACTTGCTGTAGGCTGTTCTCATCTGCACCTCATCCCTGTGGGAAGGAAGCACGGACACGGGGTCAGGAGCAGGGACAGGTCAGCAGCACAACCATGCCCTCCCCAGGGACCACTAGCACCCGCTCCTGATTCTGAGGGGCCCACGGGGGTGATGTAAGAACATCAGCTCGGTTCTGGGAGGAGCAGGAAGATTTCCCAACATCTCTCCCCAGGATCAGGTGCCCCAGGGATACTGGGTGAGGGTCCCCCCACAGGCCACAGACACCCCGAGCCATCACAGCACTCACTTTGGCGCCAGTAAGGGCTGCAAGGCCACCTCCTCGGTCTCGGGGCCACCGGCCTGAGAGGTTGTTTTTTGGCTGCTGTAAGACACGGATTTGCCCAGGTGGGGGGCGGCGGGCTGGTCGGGGGAGCCCAGCGAGCGCACCCGCAGCGCCGGGGGGGGGCTCGGGCTTGCCGAAGCGGGGCAGGGCCGGGCGGGTGAGCGGGTTCTTGCCCAGGGGCGAGCGCTTCGAATCGTCCGAGGAGGAGCTGGTGCGGGGGGCGTTGCTGGAGCCCGGCGTCGACTGGATGCCCGAGTCTGCCAGCCCCGCGTCCTCCTCCCGGCCCGGGGCCTGCGGCTGCTGCAGCAGCTTCTCCCGCTCCTGGATGGAGGCCACGATGTGGCGGGAGAGATTGTCGTAGCGCACGGGCGAGGGCTCGCGCGGCGCCGCGTGCTTGGGGGAGGCGGCGCTGGCGAAGCGGCCGTGCAGGTCGGTCTCTCGCTGCTGGGCGATGCGGGCCGACAGGAAGGGCGAGGTGTAGCCCACCGGAGGCTCGGGCTCCGGGCCCGCCTGCACCGACTCGAAGTCGGGGCTGTCGGAGGGCGTGAGCAGGCTGTCGTACGAGAGGCTGCCGTTGCGCGTCTGGTTCACCAGGCTCTTGTAGGAGGTGGAGGTGGTGCCCTCCGAGCGGATGGACTGCAGGTGGCCTGTCTCAAAGCCCGTGCCCTGGGCCGACTTGAGGCTGGAGGAGCGGGAGCCACTGGAGAGAGGGTCAAAGTGGAAGCTCTTGCCGAAGGTGGGCGAGCGGAAGCTCTCGGGTTCCAGGCTTGGCTCCGAGCGGTAGCTGGGCTTTTGGCCGCTGTCACAGATGGAGTTGGGCTCCTTCAGGCTGTTCACTCGGCTCAGCTGAGGGGCAGAAGGGCAGCAGTTACCCACAGAATGACCATGGGGCCCCTGTGGAGCTCCCAGTGCGCACCCTAAACCAGGAATGGGGTGGCATCCCCTCGGGGCTGGTTCCCTGCATCGGGCTCAGCCTTACCTTGGCGCTGGTGGAGTGGGGCAGGGCCGCCGAGCTGCTGCTGCTGCTGTAACCGGGCCGGTACTTGTACATGGTGGGAGTTGGGGGGCTGTCCTTGCCTAGCAAGCTGCTGTCTGCGCCGGGAGAGAGAGGCACGCTCAGGACAGCTGCGGGCAAGGAACGCGCCGAGCCCCACCCTCCCTGCCCGAGAACCGACTCGGAGCCTGGGGCGGACACACCGAGGGCAGGGACGGGCTGGAGGGGGGGTGCAGCGGGGTGGGAGAGACAGATCGGGAGGAAGGGTTGTCCCCACAGCCACACGTGTGGGACTGGCACTTCCGTGCCCCTGCGGCAGCCCCGGCTGGGTGACACCCTGGGGGTGCACGGCACGGGGGTGCCAGGGCGCTCGGTGGGACACACACACAGCACAGCCCTCAGCGGGCAGCAGGGCGGGCAGCAGAGCCCAGCCAGGCCCGGGAGAGCTGCGGGGTCTCCAGCTGCTGCGGGAAGCAGCTGCCACAGGCTCTGCCCATCACATCCCACCTCTGGCCAGGCCCACATGGAGCTGGCCACAGACGCTCTGTGCCGCTGAGCCAGGCCCGCCACCACTTCTCCTCCTCCATCCTGGCAGCGCGGCGGCTGCAAGGCACAGCTCCTGGCAGCTCCGGACAGCGCCATGCTGGCTGTGAGCTTCCCGCAGGCTTCTCCAAGGGCAAGGGGCCACATACACCGGCCCAGGAATGCTGATGTGCTCCGGGTCTGCCCTACGGCCCTGGCTCCTGGCCTGCCTGGTGCAGCCCTGGGCTCCCCTCCCAGCGGCTGCCAGGGCCCTGGTGCCCTCCTTACCCTCAGTGGTGGCCAGGGTTAAGTGTGTCCTCAGGCCCGTGTAGCGGCTGAGGTCGGGCTTAGGTGGGGGTGGCGGCTCGGCGTCAGCAGACTGGCTCTCTGTCACCTCCAGGCTCCCCTTGGACTGCAGAGACAAAGTGCAGGCGGGGTCAGGAGGGGCCTCAGCCTCGGCCCCCCCGGGCTGGCAGGGCACAGACAGCAGCGCTGGGGGCTCCCACTGCCTCCCAGGCCATCCAGAGAACAGGGGGTGGCGCGTGCCCCAGGTGGGTGCTGGAAGTGCCAAGGATGGGGAACCTCCAGAGAGTGCTGTGTGGGGAAGGATGGGACCAGTAAGGGCAATGGAGGGGGCAAAGCCTCATGTGGTCACTGCCACATGGGAGGGGGACGGTTCCCATCCCGCAGGGACATAGAACAAGACGACATGGAGGGGAACAGGGAACGTGACCAGGCTCACTCGGTTCTCTACTCACGGATGCAGGCTTGCACCCCTGGGCTCCATGGAGGGCCCCAGCGCAGGCAGCGCTGGTCCCCACCTTCCTCACCTTCGTCCTTTTCAGCTCTGTCTGGATACCATTGTCCATGATCTTGACAGTGATCTGACCGTCCGACACCTCGGGCCGCAGGAACGGGGGTCTCACCAGCACCGTCTGCTCGGCCTTCGGGCGCCCGAGGTACCTACGGAGGGGATGGGAGGAAGGTCACGGCCTGGAAGCCTGGGATGCAGCAGTTTTTCCAGGGATGCAGAGGCCAGGCTCACCTGGGGGCTGGGGAGCTGCAGAGCACCCGGCTGACATTCTTACAGCAACCATTGGTGAAGGGGTTGACACCACCGCGGAACTTGCCCGTTACCTGCAGGACAAAGGACTGTCACAGCCAGCCATGCCAACTCCCTCAGGACATCCCCCCAGGATGGAGACAGAGATCCTGCTCCCTTTGCTAGTCTGTTTCAGTGCTCAGCTACCCTTGGGGGAGCAGGGTCTCCTCAATTTCACCTCCTGGGGCCCAGAAGTGCCTCCCTAGCTCCATCCTCTGACTGCATCCCCATGGATGCAGCTGCCCCTCAATCACCCTGTGCTTTACCTCCCCAGTTTAAGGGCCTTCCCCAGCTCTAATCCAGCCTTTCCACACCCATCCTCTGCTGGGAAACCCCAAAATCTCTAGGTGGCCTGGTCAGGCTGGCAGTGCCCTGGACGTACCTGTTCATTGGTAGTGCGGCCCCTGGCCACGAGCACCACGTGGAAGCCCGTCAGCCCAGCGACGGGAATGAAGAAGAGCCCAGCCACGCACATCACCACCATCCTGCCACGGGCAGCTAAGGAGCAGCCACAGCCCCGCTGGGCACCACGCCGCCCCCAGAGCCCACCGCCCGCTGCCCATTCCCGCTGCCCAGGAGGATACGTGACGGCCATGCGGACACCGGAGAGCTCCTCCACCTGGTACAGCACGTAGAGCAGCCCGAAGCCGAAGACGCCCATGATGTGCGTGGTGAGCGACAGCAGGAAGAGGAAGAAGTAGCGGTAGTTGCGCCGCCCGATGCAGTTGTTGACCCAGGGGCAGTGGTGGTCGAACTCCTGCCGGGATGGGGCGGGGTGAGGGGGTGCTCCTGGGGCTCCCTGCCCCGCAGGGGGCTGGAGGAGGCCCCGGCAGCTCCTCACCTCCACGCAGTTGTCGCAGACGCTGCAGTGGGAGCAGCGCGGCGGGCGGTAGAAGCGGCAGGTCGCGCACCACTTCATGCGCACCTGGATGCCCTTGATCTCCACCGTCTTGTACAGCGGGGCCCGGAAATCGTCCTCCTTGTCCTCGTCCTCCTCAGCTGGTGGGGACACCCCAGCATCACCTTTCTGTCACCCAGCACAGGGACAGCCAGGGATTCCCAAACACAGGCTGTGGGTGGGGGGCTTCCCCAGGCCCTGCCCCGGAATCCTGACACTGCCTGCACCCCAGGGACCCAACATGGGGTGCTGAGCCCGGGAGGAAGACTCCTCACCAGCCTTTTGGGACCCAGAAATCCCCTTTACCTCAGAGGAAGGGTGCAAGGAGGCAGCTCTTCTCAGACAGAGCCAGACTCACCTCGGGGGAATATGCCCGGGTCCATGAAGGTGGCCATGCTGAAGTTGGCCAGCACAAAGAGGAAGACGACGGCATTGTAGGCAGGGATGATTGGGGACACGTAGAGACTGAGCCCTGGGCACCTGCGGACACAGCAGCCGTGGGACCCTCGGACCCCTCGCTTGTGTCACTCCCACTGCCTCCCACTGTCCCAGGGGCTCCCAGCAGCGCATCCCACACCCAAACTGGAGCCACTCCTACAGCACAGCCTGACCCTGGCCTGGGGAGCACCTGGGGGTCACAGTGGGATGTGCTCCAGGCATCCACCAGGAGCAAAATTCCCCTTAGGGACCCCACTGGAGGGTCCCACAGAGCAGTGTGGGGAACAGGGAAAACCACACTGATGGAATGGGGGGCACCCAGAGGACCTGCCAGAAAGCACCTGGACACTGTTGTCCCCGTGTCCCACCAGCTGCTCAGGGGCAGAGGGGACCCATGAGGCGACATGAAACCAGACCAGCTGCGGTGCCTCCAGAGCCACTCGTGTTCCTCACATCCCAGAAATAGCTCCAGCAGGACACGGGAACCCCAGCCAGCAGCCAGCTCCTCCAAGAGGCCCGTAGGAGTGCAGGGAGGGAATCACCCTGCTCCCTCCTGCCCCAGCGGGCGGGCTCGGGACAGCGGGCTTCCCCCTTGCAGGCGCCAGCGTAATTCCCTAATCTGCTTTGCTGCTGGGATTTAATCCCACAGATCTAGGGCAGCATCTGTCCCTCTCTTCCCCCACCGGGCTAAGTGCCGATGGATTTAGGTGGCCGGAGCAGCGCGGGGCTGGGAGGGCAGGGTGACATATGGTGCCAGAGCTGTAATCCCCACAGGCTGGGGTGAAGGGGCAGGCGCTGGCCCTGTCCCCTCCTCCACCACCACCCACGGGGACGGGTCCCACCGCAGGATGAGGCAGCTCCATCCTTGTCACAGCAGCTCCGAGAGCCATGGCAAGGCTCTAGCAGGGAATGAGCCCTCGGTGCAGGGCTCTGAGGAGGGCAGGGAAGCACCCCCAGGTGAGGAGCAGCAGCTGTGCCAGGAAAAATGCCCTGGGCGGGGCAAGAGAAGCGGGAACACCCTTCTGGCACACACCCGGCAGCACAGAGGGTGAGGTGGGCAGGGCTCTCCCAGCTCTGGGCACTGTTCTGTGCCCAGGGAGGGAGGGTGGGAATCATCAGTGGGACCCGCTCTCACAGGCCAAGGCTGAGGCTGTCCCCATCCTGGCACAGGGATGAGAGCAGGAGGGCAGACTTTTGTTTGCAGCACATCCCTGGCAAGAAGCACAGCATGCCCAAGCCACCAAGCACACTCCTCTTCTTTATCCTCCTCCTCCTCCTCATCCTCCTCTCTGACCCCTCCAGGCCCCAGACACCACACCAAGTTTCTCCTTCTCCTTCTCCACATTCCCCAAAGCCTCTTCCCCCCACGTTCCTGAGGAGCTGCCCTGGGCATCAACCTGGCATCTCCCGGGATAGCAATGGCACCTCCCGGGATGACACTGGCACCTCCCGGGATGGCACTGGCACCTCCCGGGATGGCACTGGCACCTCCTGGGATGGCATATCCCAGCCCAGCCCCCCAGCTCTGCCCCGGGCTGGGGAGCGGCTCCTCCAGTGGCACTGGCCATGCCGGCCCTGCCACCTCTGCTGGAAGCCAGCCAGGAGGATTCTCTGCGGCTGGGACGGGCTGGAGAGAAGTCCTCCTCTCCAATCTGTGCCCCAGAACCCTTGGAGAGCAGTGCTGGAGGCACAGGACCTACGTGACAGCGCCAGGCCACAGCCCGAGCAAAGGAAGAATCACAGAATCATAGAATCATGGAATTGTTCAGGTTGGAAAAGCTCTCCAAGATCACCAATTCCAACTGCTTCCCCAGCACTGTCAGGGCCACCACTGAGCCATGTCCCCAGGTGTCACAGCCACATGTTTGTTTTTTGGTGACTCCACCACTGCTCTGGGCTGAAAAACCCTTTCCATGAGGAAATTTTTCTTAATGTCCAAACTAAACCTCTTCTGGCACCACCTGAGGCCGCTTCCTCTTGTACCATCACTTGTTCCTTGGGAGAAGAGCCCAACCTCACCTGGCCACACCCTTCTGTGAGGGGGCTGTAGAGAGTGAGGGACCCCACACCCCTGAGCTGAACTCCTACTCCACTTGAGAGAAGCCTCCCTGGCTCTGCTCTCCACTGGACAGAGAGGGCCACGGGGCTCAGAGGAGCCCTAAGAGCAGGAAATGCCCCTCCAGAAACCCTGTGGAAGGAGCTCCTCTTTCCAGGAAAGGAAATCCCAGCCCAAACCTTTGCTTGAAAGAGATGGAGAGGAGCCAGGAAGACCCATGCCCGGGCAGCCATCCCACACAGGGAACAGCCAACAGCCAGGCTGAGCCAAGCACACAGCCTGCATCCTGAGAGACAGAGCCCAGGGAGGCAGGGAAGGATCCAGCTGCCTTGGAAAGCTCTGGGGCAGGCAGAGAGGGAAGGACCAAGGGAAGGGAACATCTTTGTCTTGTCACAGCAGTCAGCCCTTCCTGGAGGGACACAGAGCTCCTGGGGCAGGACAGTGCCCAGCAGTCCCTTGGGCTCAGACACATTGACAAGACCCCCTGGATGGGATTCACAGGCCAGGGCAAACACAACACCCTCCCTAGGGAACACCAGGACCTGCTGCCTTCCTGGCTTACTCCCACCCAGGGACCCTAGTGCTGTGGGAGGGAGGGAGGGAGGGAGGGAGGGAGGGAGGAGGGAGGGAGGGAGGGAGGGAGGGAGGGAGGGAGGGAGGGAGGGGAGGGAGGGAGGGAGGGAGGGAGGGAGGGAGGGAGGGAGGGAGGGAGGGAGGGAGGGAGGGAGATGGGTATCTCCAGGGAGCCAGACTTCCCAGTGGAACCATGCTGGTGACCCCAAAGTCAGGGAGTCACCTCCTGGAACCATCCCCACCCGTTGGAGGGATCAGGGTACTCTTCAGGGAGCAAAGGTGCTGCCCATCCCTGAGGGAACCTCCTTATCAGGAGAGTGATGTGTTCCTGCCTTTTGCTCTCCTGAACTGAAGGAACTGGACTGCCTCGACCCAGGGGCACACAGGGCAGGAAGAGCAGGAGCAGGAGCAGGAGCAGGAGCTGGAGCAGGAGCAGGAGCTGGAGCAGGAGCAGGAGCAGGAGCAGGAGCAGGAGCTGGAGCAGGAGCAGGAGCAGGAGCAGGAGCAGGAGCAGGAGCAGGAGGGAGGCTCCTCACCATCACAGCCGGCCGCGCAGGTCCCGCAGCACCCAGCGGGCTCCCCCTCGGGATCGGGATGCAACACGCTCACGGCCACAGGAGCTGCTGGGACTTGTCCCTGGCAGCACATGAGGGACTTGGGGGAACCTCGGGCACCATGAGTCACACCGGGATGCAGACGGGATTTCTGCTACCAGTCATGCCCCTAGAAGCCTGTCCCTCCCTGCTGGTGTCCCCCTCCCTCCCCAGCCACTCACCCCCTGCACTCTCCCAGGCACAGCCTTCCCTCCCTGCTTACTTCCCAGGACTCTGACCCACGGGCTCTCCAGCTCTCCAGAGGCCTTGGCACAAACCACATCCCTCACACGAGTTTGGATCTGACTGGGAGCAGGCATGACAGCGTGTCCCAGTGGCACTGCCAGCCCCAGGAGGGGAGAGCCAACTGCACTAGGAGCTGGGACCAGCCAGTGGGGAGATGCAGGAATGGACAAATGGACTCCAAGAGGGAATTTCCAGCCTAAATCAGCAGCTGAGAGCCCAGCAAGCCTGGGACCCCCACTCATCCCAGGGGGAGGCAGTAACATCCCCTCTCCTGCTGCCCCTCCCTGCAGTGCAACCAGCCTAATTTCCACAGCCACGTGCCCAGCAGCAGCTCCTAATTAAACTAATCAATTAAAGAGAGTTTTGGCCCAGAGATACAAATCCTGGATGGACTGAAAGGCATCCAGTGGACAGGCTGGAAGCAACACAACTGGAGCCTGAAGAGCCGTGCTGACCCCTGGCTGCTCCCTACTTGGGGGAGGCCTCCATGGCCCACTCCCACAAGCTTCCACTGCACTTCCCTTAGGTTGGATGCTGACAGCAGGAAGGGGTGTCAGCAGGCAGTCTGCTGCTGAACCAGGCAGGAAAGGGGCATAGTGGCCCTTCAGGACCACGCAGGAGGCAATCTCAAGCCCCACATCCCTGCCAACCCACTCCAGCACCTGGTGGGCGCTGTCCCAAGGAGCCATCCCGCGGAGCAGCGCAGCTCCCTCAGCCAAGCCCCGTTGTGAACGCTGTGCCCGGGGTTTAATGGGATGCTCTGAAGTAGGATAAATAACATTGCTGACCTGCCAATTACAGCGACCTGCCCAGGTGTTCCTGCCCCGGCCAAACCTGCTCCGAGGCGCCGGCTGCGGCGCTGCCTCTCACCGCCCGCTGATAAGCGGCTGCTCCCGGCACTGCTCGCACCCGTGCCTGGGATGGGCTGCAGGTCCAGCTGTCCGGCAGCCACTGTGCCAGAACAGAGCCAGCCCGTCCCCTAAGGTCACACACGGGGTGGCACACACAGCTCGGAGGGCACCGCCTGCTCCCTCTGCTTCTCCTTCATCCCCCTGGCACAGGAGCAACAGGCAGCAACTTCCACAGGCAGCCTGGAGCAGCCAAACCCCGAGCCTGGAGACCGCGTGGTGTCCCAGCAGGGGACGGCCACACGCTGCTGAGTGACACTGCCAGCTGCACCCCCGCTCCCCTCTTTGCTCGTCAAGTTCCGCTGTTCCTGCCCAGTGGCTGCCAAAGTGACCTTCCCACCACCGATGGCTCCTTCCAAGGGAGTGGCAGCAGCCATGGCACCCATCCCACAGCTCCAGCTGAATCCTGTGGCCCCAGCAGGAAACCCCCAGGGAGTGGGAGAGGGCCCCTGAGGCAGAGGGTGTACGTGCTTCCGCACACTGCCAGGACCCCAAGCACATCCCCACTCAGCCCCTGGGATTTGGTAGCCACACATTTGGTGCCAGGCTGGCTGAGCCACTCTCTGCCAGGCTCCCTGAGCACCTCAAGGTTCTGCTCCCCCGCCTTCACCCCCCTGGGCACGTCACCGAGGCACGTGTCCACCAGGCAGGGAAGAGCAGCAGATCTTCCCAGGGATGTCACCACGCCTCTCCAGCACCGGCACCATCTTCCAGCACAGTGGGCTCCCACAAGGCCCAGTGACCTGCTGGCCATTTCCCTCTCCAGGGACAGGGAACCCTCTTGCCCCAGGGCAGGGGACAGAACTGCACAGGGGTCAGAGTTCTCCTCCCTGAACTTTCCTTTGTGGCTCACGAATCGATTACGAAACTAAAAATAACACGTGTCCTGCCCCAGCCCACCAATCCACCTCCAAAGGAGAAAGTGATCCATGCATTTTTCCACCACAGGTAACAAACCAGTTCCCACCCAGGCTGACCTGGAGCTGAGTGGTGCCTCACCAGGACCACCAGCATACAGCCTCCCCTGGGAAAACTCATGGAGTGAAATGGCTCCTGCTGTGGCTGCAGCACCCAGAGCACAATATCCCCCTTCCCTCTGGGAGGAAATCCCAGCTCCTCTCCCCCGTCCTCGCCAGCCCTCCCCACTCTGGCCAAGCAGCTGGGACTCACGTGAAGGCGAAGAAGAGGGTGGTGGCTCCCACTAGGAAGATGGCAGCAGCAGAGACCGGGACGTACTTGCTGGGTTTGAATCTCTTTCCAGAGGCTGCTGGCATGTTGGAGCTGTGGTGGGGGGTCCGCCCCGCAGCATAGCCCAGGCCCCAGGGGACTCAGAGCAGGATGAGAAGGGGAGGGGGACAGGGGCTGAGCCCTACCCTGCCCCCACACCTGCTCCCGGGGCGGACAGTCCGGAGAAGGGTCTGGAGCAGGAGGCCCAGGAGAGGAGCCCGCCCTAAGCTCTGCCCCGTGAGAGCTCACGGGCACAGGGAAGGAGGGTTAAAAACATTAAAAATTCACAACAGAGAAGGGGATTTGGGTTTAGGACAACCGTTGGAGTGGGAATGCTGAGAGCCCTTCCAAGCCTCAGTCCAGGCAGCAGCCCACAGGGAACAGGACTCCAACAGGCAGGGTCTGAAGGGAGGGAATTCCCAGGCTCAGACAGAGCGCTTCCCACCCAGCCAGCACCCCGAGAAGAGCACAGGATCAGCAAACTCCTTGCAAAAAAGCCACCCCGGGAGCCTCAGGGAAGCCACTTCTCCTTTTTTAATCCGCCTCTGCTGTGCCACAGCCCCTGGTGCTGCACGGGAGGAGGGGGTGGTCTCTAAGCAATCCCAGCTTCCTCACAGAGCTGCTGTGCCTCCTCCTCCTCCCCTTGCTGGAGGGGTCACTGAAACACTCTCCCTGATTTCACCGGGATCTGGGGCTGGCTGGCGGTGGCCGTTTAATTTTATTTATTTCTCTCTTGGTCTGTTAAAGCCGAGGAACAGCTGGTGCAAGGTTGAGCTGTAAATCCTTTCTTTCGAGGGGGGCGGAGGGGAAGGTCTGGCGGATTGTGGGTTTTCCTACTTGCTCCTTTCTCCTGACCCCCCAGGCCCTTCCATGGGCTCAGTATCCACTTGGCGGTTGGGGAGTGACAGGAATTGCATTAAATCTTCTCTGCAGCAACCATTTCCCAGCAGGTGAAGGGGAAGGGGGTGTTCAGGGAGCACCTTTACAGCGCCCAGCAGACACCAAACGCTGGAAGTGTGCTGAGCAGTTCTGCCTCACCCATGGCCCAGGCGTTGTTGGGGGAAACTTCAGTTTGTTCCAAACAGCTCCATTTTCCCCTCCCTCTTCTTTGGTTAAAATCCTTCTTCATTCATCCATCCATCCATCTTTTAAAAAAAACTACATAAAACCATTAAAACTCGAGGTCTGGTGCACCACAGCTCACCTGGAAAAAACAACACCAGAAATTAGCATGGCAAGAGAAGGGATGGAGCCAGCTGTCATTAGCCACAGCAGCCTGGCCACAGCGTCTCCTGTCCCAGCCCAGGGGCACTGGCTGCTGCAGGAACTCCAAGCCACCCCCTCCACCACTGAGAAACCCACCCCGAGCCCTGGAAGGACTGGAGGGACACGATGAACACCTTCCTGCAGCTCCAGCTCAAATCCCAGCACCAGCGAGTGCTGGCTCCCTGAGGAGCAGGGGCGGAGCAGAGGCTCCAGGACTTAACAGAAGGGTGAGTACCACAGGAGGAAAAAACATCCAGGAATCTCACCCCCTTCCCTGGAGGGTAGGAGACAGGAAAGACCCATGGAAAACACCAATCCCATGATAAGAGGTGGCCTTTGCAGCTCTGGATTCATCAGGAACCACAGCGCCAGAACCAGGAGGAGGGGATTTGAAATGACAGAGCTCAGGGATATTGGGAACAAATTCTTCCCTGTGAGGGTGGTGAGGCCTCAGAGGCTGCCCAGAGGAGCTGTGGATGCCACATTCCTGGAAGTGTCCAAGGCCAGGCTGATGGGGACTTGGAGCAACCTGGGAGAGTGAAAGCTGTCCCTGCCCAAGCAGCCACAAGCCCATCATCCAATCATATCCCCACCAGTTCCTGCTGCTACAGCCAGCACTCCTCACCCTGCCACCGTCTGTCACCATCCTCCCCACGCTGCCTCCACAGCGCTGCAGGTCCAAGCAGAGCCTGCAGCTCGCTCCTTTCTCCCTTCCAGCTTTCTCTGCCTCCCCAGTTTCTCCTTCGGGGTGGGCAGGGAGCTCTCTAGCGCTGACCCTAAACGTGGGGTGAAGGTTGGGAGAGCTGCAGCACCCAATTAGAGGCAGGGTTTTAATGACAAGGATGTGCTACCATCGAGTGCGCTCAGCCCCGGCTCACGGCGTCAGTGGACTCACCCAGGAGCCCTCCCGCCACCTGGCCTCTGCAGGACCCAAGCTACAGCTTCCCACCCCAAGGTTTCCCTGCCCCTGGGAGTGAGAGCGAACCTGGGGCCAATGCTCTGCAGGTTTCACCTGGCAGCAGCTCCTGAGCGGAGCAACTCCAACAGTAACACCAGGGAAAGCTGTTTTCTGTAGCAGGGACAGAGTTCCCTGGAGAGCAGCAGCTTCCCAGCCCCGCTCAGCCTATTCGGGGAAGAGCCCAACACCCCACAGAGCCGAGCCCAACAGCAATTCCAGGGATGGGCTATCGGAAGTCCTGGCCTGACATCAGGGCTGATTGCTTTAGCAGGAGCAATCTGCTCCCCGAGCACCCGGCCCTTTGAACGCTCCGCCATGGAGGCACGGCCACACCTCGGGTTCAAACAGACGCTGCCAGGCAGAAGGAGTTGTTCCCTGATAATTCCTCCTCCGGAGATCCCCACCCTGCCCTCGCAGGGCGCCATGGGCATGCGTCTCCTGCTCCAGCCCTTCCAGACAGAGATCCAGGCACTCCAGCCCTTCCACAGGGTGATCCCGGCGGAGCTGTGCGTGCCAGAGCCAGCTCCCCATGGAATCAGGTACCCATGGGACAGGCTCATGAGCAGGGGGAGAGCCCCAGTGCTGTCATTAGTGACATCCCAGCGAGAAGTGATGCACATGCATGCCTGCTCCAGCCGCCTGTGCATGGAATACCGCCACAGCTCATCAAACAGGAGGCTGCCGAGCCCATCCCGGCTCCCAGAGCCACCACACTGCTCCAGGGAATGCCTGCCTGATCCCCCTGGCGTGCTGAGACCCCGCAGGACCCCCCCAGCCCTGCTGCAGAGGCTGGGACAGAAGCTGTCAAAGTGCAGCAGAGTGCACTGGGAGCTCTGCTCTGCAATCCTTAAGGAGTCCAGGAGAAAAACAAGGAAAATCCACCCCAAATTCCCACAGACTACACAAATTCAGACCCCAATTCTCCCAAACACACATATTCTTTCCCAGCCATCCCCTTCACAGCCCTACAACCTGCCCACCTCTGGTTAACTGACCCTTCCTTTCCCTCCACCTTTGCCCCAAATCCTTTGTCTCTCTGGCCACCTTGTCCCTATCCACAAAGGCCACTCACAGATCGCCCTGTCCCAAAGAGTTCCCAACTTATCTTGCTTACCTGTGGCCTACATGGGCTCTGCTCTTGTCTCCCATTCCTCTCCCTCTGCCAGTTCCAGCCCAGTAACTCCTCCTCTCCTCCAGACCTGCCCTGCTCCTTCCTCCCCTGGCGCCTGTGTCACTGCTCACTCCCCCTTCCCTCTCCCTCAGAAATTCCACCTGGTTTTCCCATCCCAGTGCCTCCTTTTCGGAGTACTTTCCCAGTTCTGCTCTGCTCAGCCACCTCTGGAGCACTCATCCCCACTCTCCAGGGTTTCCCTCCACTCATACAGGGGAGCTGCTCCTGTTTCCTTCATCTCCATTTCTGGGCATTTCTTTTAATTCCAAATTCCCTCCCTTGGGATATGTGCAAGCATGACTGCTGCCACCTTCCATTTACTTAAGCCTGTGTCTCCTTGTCTCCTCTTCTTGGGTCAAGGCCCTGCAAAGCCACACTGATTTCCTCCTTTTACTCCCCTGCCAGCCCCATGCTCCTGCTTCCCACCAGACTCTGCTCATCTGCTCTAGCCCCTCTCCCCTTCCCACACATAGCCAGGTGCTCCATGGCTTGTCCCTTCTGGAGCAAGAGGCCCTCTCCACCTCTGCTGGGACGGAGACACACGTGTCTCCAGCTCCCAACATTTCCTCCTCCCTCACTTCATCTCCTCACCCTGCTCCTGTCCAGGAAGGAGGAAATGCACCTCGGCACCAACCATGCTGCTCCTGCCACCCCTGGGATCCACGGCACAGGCAGGACGGGGTTTCCTGCCGGGTACTGGATCCCAAACCTGCGTCACTCTCCGGGATCCGCAGCTCCCGACCTGCCCCGACCCAGCCGAGTTCCCATGGCGCAGAGCGAGCACACAAACAATTCCTTCCACGTGAGCAACTCCCAGACAGGGCAGATCCCAGGCTGCACGGAGACGGGATGTGCCTTACCTGTTTCCCACCTTGTTTAGATCCCAGGGTTCCATAGAGCCATTCCTGAGTGCCTGGCACTTGGAGTGAGTGAGGGGCATCCAGGGAACAAGGAATTTTCTGCTCCCTCTGTCCTTGCACAACCAGCTAACACTTCACACTTCAAAATCCACCAGAGAAAGGGAAAATTTTCCCAAACTGGCACTGTGGTCAGAGCAATGCCAGTGTGAGATCCCCACTGGTCACTGCCCTGCCTCCAACAGGAGCACCTGCCCCAACAGGGCAGCCCGGGGTCACTTTCCTGCTCTAATTCCAAGGACAATGCACAGCAACGTATGGCATCCTGCACACCTGCCTTTCTCTCAGGCAGATGCACAGAAAGATCAACACATAACATGGAGAAATATTCCACTGCAGACAGCCAGAAGGCTGGAAATCACTCCGTGCTTATCTCCTGCCCAGGGCTTACACGGATCCCATCCTCCTTCCCCAGCCCATCCTGCTGGTTTACACGGGATTAGCCCCATTTTATGGGCAAAGCAGGAGGAACAATGCCTCATCCATTGAGGCCACGTCCCAACGGGCCCCACAGCGAGCAAGGGGACAGCGCCAGCCTCTTGTCACTGCTTTAGGAGACACGGGCACAGCGACAGGTGGGAATATCCCAGACAGGCCCCACACAGGGGAGTTCAAGGTCTCCCCTTGGACCCCAGCCGATCACCACCTCTCCATTCCCGGATGGGGCTCCTGGCCTCGGGAACCAACAGGAATAAAGCAGCACCTGGGCCCGACAGAGGGACGGTGGTAACTGGATTAAGCTCAGAAAGAGACTCCAAGATAACTCTTGGCTTTGATCGAGACAAGGCTCTGGTTGTACTTTACACACCCCAAAAACCCGAGCAGCCCCTAGTGCAGAGAATCCTGCTTCCCTAATGCCCAAATCCAGCTCCGTGCCGGGGCGGGAGCCGGCAGAGCCGGGGGAACCACTTCCCGGAGCCACGGGGAGCACAGGGGCAGCCGATCCCCGCCGGAACCGGAACCCCGGGGCTGGGGACCTGCACAGCCCAGGTGCTCGGGAATGGGGAATTCTGAGGAGAGGCCAGGCTGGACCCCGGCCAGCGCCCCCAAAGCCGGGAGCAGGGGCTGTGCCGTGAGGAGAGGCCGTGCTGTAAGCAGGGCACAGAGGCCGAGCTCCGGTGCCCCAGCACAGGCGGTGACGGCACCGGGGCAACCGGGCACGGGCCGGGTGCGGGACAGCGGGACTCCGCCGGCCGCTCCCCGGCCCCCGGGCGGGTTCCAGACGCGGGGACGAGCCCCGCTCCCGGGCGCAGGGCCGGCCCCAGCCCGCAGGGCACCACTCTCCGCCGGCCCCGGGCCCGGCTCCCCGCGGCACGGGAGAAAGTCCCGGTGCAGGCGGGGCCGCGGGCACGGCAGCGGGGCAGGAGGAAGCGGCGCTCCGTGCAGTGGCACCGCCACCGCCGGGCAGGCGGCCGTGCGGA